>NW_028230447.1:20224019-20524019 GCF_043228905.1 Azolla caroliniana | reverse complement strand
TGATGATAGCTGAGAAAGCACCGCAGATACTGCTCCAACGTTTGATTTGTTCGTTCAGCTTGGCCGTCAGTTTGTGGGTGGTAGCCGGAGGAGAGGTTACAAGTGACCTTGAGCATGTTAAAAAGGTGCTTCCAGAATTTTGACACGAACTGGGGTCCACGGTCGTTGATGATACTATCGGGAAGTCCATGATGCCGACATACTTCACGCATGACAATTTCGGCAGTGTCTTCATTGGAGATCTCCTTAGTACATGGCAAGAAATGAGCCATCTTCGTATATCGATCCACCACCGTTAGAATCGCATTGAACCCCTTAGAGACTGCAAGATCTGTGATGAAGTCTAGAGCAATGGATTGCCACGGCTTGCTTGGAATTGGTAATGGTTCTAATAAATCATATGGATGATGCATTGGCATTTTCGCTCTGCAACATGTATCACAAGTCCGAACAAAATCCTCGACAAATTGTCGCATACAGGGCCACCAGAATGTTCGTTGTACTACATTTAATGTTTTAGTACTACCAAAATGCCCAGTTGTATATGTGTCATGACAGTTTTGTACTACTCAAAGGCGGCAAGAACCATTAGGAACATACAAAAGTTCTTTAAAGAAGAGTAATCCATCATGGTATTTGAATTGCCGATAATCCGTACCTGGTGGTTGCGACTGTGAACACGACACTCGAGAGGGATCAATTTGTGCTAGTATAGCTTGGGCTAACGCATCTGTCTTCAAGTCTTCACATATGGTATCAATAACGCGGGAATCCATAGGCATGTCAAAGATCTGTGTTGCTTGTAGTCGTGTCGGTCCCAAGATGACTTGTTTTTGGTTATCGAAAGCTGGCTCGCCGGGACGGGGTGCTAGATACGAATGCCGTGATAATGCATCTGCCTTCCCTTGGTGCCTCCCCGGACGACATGTAATTTTGAAGTCGAAACGCGTGAGGAAGTGGGCCCACCGAGCTTGACGTCGATTCAACACACGAGCATCCTGAAAGTAGGCAAGATTCTTGTGGTCACTAAATACGGTGACTGGATGAGAGGATCCCTCCAGAAAATGCCTGAATTGCATAAAAGAATCCACTATTGCCAATAGCTCCTTATCATGAATTTCGTAGTTGATTTCGGCGGTATCAAACTTGCGTGAGTGAAAAGCCACAGGATGTAGCTTCTCATCATTCCCCTGTTGTGACAGAATGCTCCTCAATGCAAAATCCGATGTGTCAGCTTCGATAATGAATGGTTTTTCCGGATCGACATGAGCTAGAATTGGAGCCGATGTAAATGCCTTTTTAAGACTCTCGAAAGCCATGTCCGTTTCTTCAGACCAGATGAACGGTTGTCCCTTCCTGGTCAGTTGTGTGAGAGGTAGAACGATCTTTGAGTAATCTTGTATGAACTTCCGGTAAAAATTGGCAAAGCCTAAGAAGCATTGCACATCCCACACCGAACGCGGAGTCTGCCATTCTACCACCGTTTTGACCTTAGCTGGGTCCATGGAGATGCCTTCTGACGAAATGATGTAGCCGAGAAATTCCACTTGGTTGCACCCGAAACTACATTTTTCCAGCTTTGCATACAGACCATGTTCTCGAAATTGTTTTAGTACTAATAGTACATGAGAATCATGTTCTTCTTGGGTCTTTGAATAAACCAGTAGATCATCCAAATAGATGATCAAACAATCATCCAATAGATCTCGGAATATATCATTAGCCATGTGCTGGAAGACTACCGGCACATTAGTGAGGCCGAACGGCATGACCGTATACTCGAAGTGCCCATATCTGGTGCAAAACGCAGTCTTCCATTCGTCTCCTGGTCGGATCCGTATGAGGTTATATGCTCCCTGTAAGTCGATCTTCGTGAAGAACCTGGCACCATTGATCCGTTCCAAAAGACTTGAGATAAGGGGAAGAGCATACATATTCTTGATTGTAACCTTATTCAAGCCACGGTAATCTACAACGAGACGAAGCGATCAATCTTTTTTTTTGACGAAGAAAATGGGCGCGCCGGCTGGAGATTTCGAATGCCGAATGAAACCATTTTCCAAATTCTCCTCTATATAGGCCCGAAGGACTTCCAGCTCGGTTGTTGACAAATTGTAGATCGGTCCCCATGGCGGCTCTTTTCCCGGTTGTAAATCGATGGGGCAATCGTACGGTCGATGATGAGGAAGTGTGTTGGCTTGTACTTTATCGAACACATCGGCGTAATGACGATACTTCTCGGGAAGTTGAACGGTGGATTCTTCTTTAGTGGTGCTGGAGGGGTTTACTGATATTGCAAAGAGGAACATTTCCTCCTTGCGCCCTTCTTTACGCAACTGACGTAGCGAAATGGTTGCCATCTTCTGAGTTGACCCTTGGGTTTGTCGACACCGGATTTCTCTTGTTCTCCAATCTATGTATGGGTTATGTAACTCGAACCACGGTAATCCTAAAACTATAGGATGTTCTGGGATACTAATAATATTAAATGATACTACACATGCTAAGTTATCTAGGACAATATTAATGGGCTCTGACTCTTCTATGATATTTCCGGAAGCAATGGGACGTCCATCAATGACTACTACAGAGGCTGGACACTGGAGTTTTCTTAGGGATATCTTATGAGCTTGAGCAAATTCCTTATCCATAAAGCAAGAGTTAGCTCCGGAATCTAGGAGTGCTAGGACATGTACTGGAGGGGTACTTTTAGTACTAACTATTACTTGGGCTACGAACACATCACTAACTTGCTTAGAGGGAATGGAACCACTAATGGGTTGCACAGATCTAGGGCTGTCCAACCAAACGGCTCCTATTTTGGCTGGACTTAGTCGTTTAACTCTTCTTCTAACTGACTAAGGACATCAAATTTGTTTGCTAGATCTGGGATATTAGTACTATTAGTACTATTAGGACTATCAGATATCCCTACTGAAATAGGCTCGGATTTAGTACAATTAAAACTAGCGACTATTTGGTTTACCTGTCTTCTTGGCCTATGGGGGCAATTTATTGCGATATGTCCTGGTCCATCGCAGTAAAGACATAGTCGATTTGTACGGCATCGCTGCTTTTCTTCTTCGGATAACGGCCCTCGACGACGTGTAGTGTCAATCTCCATCGGAGTCGGAGTATTCGCTGGAGGCGCATTATATGACTCCCTCGGAAAAGGTATTGCTACCATTGAGGCGTAGGTGGGCTCTGATCTTGCCCTCGGCATCTGTAGTTGTCGTTCCGAACGTCGCTCAAAGAGGCGGTTGTCACATCTCACCGTGCGACTGATTGCTTCTGTTAAGGACTTTGGCTCTTCGGGGAAGGTCAATAGTAAATCCTTGACGTCGTTGCGTAAACCATAACGGAATTGCTCCATCAACGCTTGATCATCCCAAGGGATATCGGCGACGAGTAGGCGAAAATCTGCAGCGTATGCTGAGGCTGGACGGTCACCTTGGCGTAATCGCCGGATTTTGTTGATTGCGGTCCTGATGCTGTCAGTATCTCCGAAACATGCTTTAAACTCACCTAGAAACTCTTCAAAATTGTTGAGTAACGGAGATTCCTTTTCTAATAGTGGAGCGAACCATGACAACGCTGAGCCACTTAACAAAGTGCCTACTAAACCCACTCGTGATGCATCGGTGGGATATCGGGAAGGATGCATTTGAATAACTAATCGTACCTGGTTAAGGAACCCTCTAAACTGCGATGGCGTTCCATCGAACTTCGTGGGAAGGCCAATCTTGGGTTCTTTATTAATCCCTTGTGTTCCGGGCCCTTGTTGTTGCATCGCTACGATGGTTGCTTCGAGTTGTTGCACGTGTAACGCAAGTTCCCCATGTTGTTGTTGCGTTTGCTGCTTTTCTAAGGAGATTTGTTGAAGATCTCCCAGCAACCGTTGGTTTTCTTATTCCAAAGCATGGAACTTCTCCTTCAAGCATTGAAATTCCGAGAAAACAGATTGATATTCTTCGGCGCTAACAGTGGCCATGGGATGAAAGAAAAGAGGAATAAAAGATTAGTAGGAAATGAGAGAGACAGAAGGTAGGGAAATTTGGTTCAAACTGTCATGAACAGTACTGAGACAGAGAAGGAATTAGTACTAAACGAAGGATTAGTACTATGAGAGGTGCGGAACTTCTTCGAGAGAAGGAAGAAGTGAGCGAGACAGAGAGAAAGAGAGAGATTGAGAGAGAGAGAGTGATGATAAGAAAGATATGTATTATATGAAGAGAATATACAATGGTGGCTAAAAGGCTTAAGACTGGCGTTGAACCAATTTGGTTCAACATAATGCCTAGTGCCCTCTTTTATAGTGTTTTCAGGAGTAATCCTGAAGCTTCTAGAATGTTCCAGAGAAATCTGGAATATACACTAATTTCCTATAATAAAATGTAAATGAAAATAATATCTTACGTATTACAATAGATGATGTAATGGTCAAGAGCTCGACCCATATAACCTAAGGTCATGGGTTCGAGTCTTGCCATATCATGACATTTGCCAGATCAGTTTCATGGCACCAACCTCCTACTAGCGCGATGCTCATGGACTCCACTCCAAATTCTGAGGATATCGGAACTCTAGAGGAGAGTTCAATCTCATTTCGGCTAAGTGGGCCAAATGAGGGGTTGAGCAAGAGTCTGCGAGTAGTGGAGAGTTGGATGTGCAGTCCCCCCACCAGAAACCAAGTAGTCGACTTATGAGCAAGGAAAAGGGGAAGATGAAGATGTTGGAATACGGCACATATTGTTGGCACGTTAGATTGGAGCAAATCCAACTTAGCCATGATCGATGATAGGCCATAAAATCGGCGAACCAAAAGGTGCACCAATCCACCCGCCAGAAGAACCCCGTAATCCGGTACGAGTGTCATGACAATGGGTATAATGAGTATATGGCATATCATTATCGTATATGGTAGCAATGGGCTTAAAACCAAAACAAACCATTTATTAATAATAAAAACCAAACCAAACTTTTTCAAATTTTTGAAGCCATTAAAACCAAACCGTTTAGAGCCGAACCATTAAACCATACTGTTTAAAGAATATGAGAAACCAAACCGTTTACGAAAAATTTAAAACCAAACCAAACCAAACCATTTTTTATTGATATTAATCATCATACTTATTATACATTTGTATGAGAAAACCATCATAAATTTTGTCATCATACTTATCATAAATTTTGTCATCATACTAATTATAAATTTGATCATCATACTTATCATAAATTTGATCATCATACTTATCATATTTGATCATCATAAATGAAAAGGAGACTCTACATATAATGCATATAAATTTTAATAAGTTAAAAACTAGAGTTTAAAATTAAAAGTTGAAAGTTAGAGCCTATAGGGAAAATTTATGAGTATTTTTTAACCTATAAACCTTTAAACCTTTAAACCAAACCACATAAACCGAAACCGATTAGTAACATTTGAAACCAAACCAAACCGTTTATTTATTTTCAAAGCTATAAATCATTAAGCCACAATTTTCGGTTTGGTTCGGTTTGAGCCGAAACCAGACCCATTGCTAATATATGGTGAAGGTTGCGGAAGTACGTTAGCTGGAGAACTACACAGAAGCTGAAAAGGACACAAATTTGCATGCCGCAATGGAGGAAGAGATGTGCACCTTGGTGGAGAACGAAACATGGGATCTGGTTGACGCCCCCAAAGAAATGAAGCATATCAGGTGCAAGTGGGTGTACAAGGTATAGTACAACGTTGACGGCTCTATCAACCGGTACAAGGCCCGATTGGTGGCCAAAGCTATGTGCAACAACACGACATCGACTATGACGATACATTCGCATCAGTTGCCAACCCAGACAGTAGCGATGGCAAAGGGATGACACCTACACTAGGTGGATGTGAAGAATGCATTCTTGCAAGGAGAGCTTGAGGAACACTTGTACATTGTGTAGCCTTTCGGATTTCAATTCCGATTGAACATGTCGGTAGTCTTCCGATTGAAGAAGTTCTTGTACAAACTAAAGTGAGCCCTGCGTGCTTAGAACACGAAGATCACACATAGATTACGTCGGATGGGGTTTGTTCCGTTGAAGTTGGACTCATCATTGTTCATCCGGCAAGGTCAGAATGGGCTGGTTATACTTGTGTGGATGATTTAGTTATCGTTGGCGCCGGCCTGGAAGAAATCGGCAGCGTGAAGTTCCAGTTGGCGACATTGTTCGAAATGAAGGATTTGAGGAAACCTTCATTACTTCCTCGAGATCGATGTGATATGCACCCCTGGAAGGCATTATATGTTGAGTATGCTCTTCAAGTTTGGAATGACTGATTTGCAATCTATCACAACTCCTCTTGATAGGAATGTCAAGCTTCGTCTTGGATCGGGGTCGACTTGTGACGCGACAAGGTTTCGACAATTTTTTGGAAACCTTATATACTTGACCATCACCCAGCTGGACCTCAGTTATCCGACCGGACTTATTAGTCAATTTATGTCGCCGACGATATTCAACCACCTTTAGTGTGTGCATCAAAACTTGCGATATGTGAGCGGGACGAAGGATAGAGGGTTGTTGTATCGGACCGGTGTAGCCGAAGAGTTGGTTGGCTACATGGATGTCGATTGGGCTGGAAATGTTGGCGATCACAAGTCAACATCAGGATATGTGTTTTCCCTTGGAAGCGCAATGATCACCTAGAGCAATAAGAAGCATCCAACAATTGCATTGTCGAGCACAAAGGCCAAATACAGAGGAGCGGTTGTTGCGACATGCGAAACCATATGGTTCAAGAGGTTGTTAAAGGATCTACACATGGAGGTGTCCGAGCCGATAGTGATATATTGTGGCAACCTCAACAACATCCAACTAGCGAAGAACCCCATCTTCCATGCTCACATGAAGCACATTGAAGTGCACTATCACTTTGAACGTGAGTGAGTCCTCTCCGGTGAAGTGGAATTTCTTCATGTTCCGACTAATTGGCAAGTTGCCAACATCTTCTCCAAACCTCTTGGCCTAGAAAAGTTGTGGCATTTTTCGAGAATGCTTGGTCTAGAACACCTCGACATGCCGAACTTGAGGGGGAGGAGCGAGAGCCGAAGCAAGGGAGAAACGGAGGCAGAAGTTCGATGAGCCGAATCGGATGAGGAATTCGATTTCAAGACGGTAGAAGAAGTCGAGGACGGATTGAACGGGAAGTCAAGTGGAAGGAGAATGGGTAATGGAAGACTAGCCAGATGTAGGGGGGAGCAAGCAAAAAAGAGAGTTGAAGTTGAAGCCATCCGAATGAGGGGAAGGTAGAGCCAAGAAAGACAAGGCAGGTGGTAGAGCCAAGAAGGGCAGAGTCGACCTGAAGATAAAGGCCAAGACTACGACGTGGTCAAATGCGGTCAGGGGCTTGGAAGAGGACGAATTGGAGATAGTCAATCGGTCAAGAGAGGTACCGGATTAGAGATAGCCGAGGTAGAGAGAAGTGATCTGACAAGACGGTGTCAAGGAAATCCTCGTGTGTTCATGAAATGAAGCGGGACTACCGGGTTCCTGGACCAGAAGGATTCGATGATTTACTAGCGTTAGCGAGAAAGTATTGAAGATAGATAGAGAGGTTATTTAAGATATATAGAGAGACGGAGATTCCAATTCTAAGAGAGAGAGAGAGAGAGATTGAACCCTTGATTTCAATTTTGATCTAGACAAGATACATCACCAATAGGATAACTAGATTTTTTATTATTCTTTTCTTGATCAGTACATAGCCCTTGATCAATTGATTGGTTCCCTCTTTAATTTTTCATCCCACTCTTTTATAGATACCCCCATGCATATGATGCATGTGAGGGTGCAAGACATGCATACAATGCATGTAATGCATGCGATGCATGTTTGCCATTTGGTGCT
Organism: Azolla caroliniana; assembly: GCF_043228905.1. Lineage (NCBI taxonomy): Eukaryota > Viridiplantae > Streptophyta > Polypodiopsida > Salviniales > Salviniaceae > Azolla > Azolla caroliniana. The sequence continues at coordinate 20,516,135 of NW_028230447.1, read as the reverse complement.
CATGCATTACAGGCTGCAAACTGTCACTATGTGAGAATGTACAACAGTGAGTTCACTGAGGCAACGACCTCGTGCTCACAGATCTTCGCCAAACGCGGCGGTTACAACAGAGGCAACGACCTCTTTCTCTCTCTCTCTCTCTCTCTCTCTCTCTCTCTCTCTCTCTCTCTCTCTCTGTACACTATTATGTGCTCTCTCTTCTTCTTGCACCAACAAAGAAAAAAAAATGACAACAACTAAAAGTTTGCCCTAAGTCATATTTATACTAATATGACTTTTCGGCTATTTACAAATGTAGCCTCGATGGGCTCTCAGAAACATATTTACGAATATGTCTCTTCCTCTGGTTCGTACCGGGTCTGCGTCATCCGGCTCTCCGTAGCCGGGTACTCCTCATCTGGTTCACACCGGGCCTGCACCATCCGGCTCTCCGTAGCCGAGTACTCCTCATCCGGTTCATACCGGGCCTGCACCATCCGGCTCTCCGTAGCCGAGTACTCCTCATCCGGTTTATACCGGGCCTGCACCATCCGGCTCTCCGTAGCCGGGTACTCCTCATCCGGTTTATACCGGGCCTGCACCATCCGACTCTCCGTAGCCAGGTCCTCCTCATACGGTTTCGGCCTTGGCCGAGTTTGTTCATCGGCATTGTTCTTCTACCTTCCCATCCGGAGGGACCTGTCTCCCAACAAACTCCCCCTTCACTCCGGCATGGGGTGTCTTACCAGTCCGATCCTCTTCCGGCATGCGTCCAGCTTGTCGGGTGTCAGCACTTTGGTCAGCATATCTGACCCGTTCTCGGCCGTGTGGATCTTCGTCAGTGCGAACTCCTGGTCATCTACTCTTTCCCGGATCCAGTGATACCTCCGATGGATATGCTTCATCCGAGAATGGTAGGCCGCATTCTTAGAAAGGTGGATGGCACTTTGACTGTCGCAATAGAGTCGGTATTCCTCTTGCCGGATACCGAGCTCTCCGATGAAGTCCTTCATCCATAATATTTCCTTGCCGGCTTCCACAGCCGCCATGTACTCCGCCTCTGTGGTTGACAATGCAACCGTCTTCTGCAGCCTCGACTGCCACGAAACAGCTCCCCCTACATATGTCATTACATACCCGGATGTAGACCGGCTGGTATCCACATCAGCCAACATGTCCGAATCGGTGAAACCGTCCAGTTGAGGTTTTCCGGAGCCGAATCGGAGACACATATTTGAAGTGCCCTTCAAATACCAGAGTATCCACTTGACCACGTTCCAATGCTCCTTGCCGGGATTGCTCATAAACCGGCTCACCACTCCGACTGTGTATCCAATGTCCGGTCGGGTACAGACCATTGCGGACATCAAGCTCCCGACGGCAGAGGCATATGGAATCTTCATCATATCCGCCTTCTCTGCTTTCGTCTTCGGGCTTTGGTTACCGGACAGCTTGCAGTTTGCCGGAAGTGTCAATCCGACCGGTTTTGCTTCTAACATGTTGAACCGGTGAAGCACCTTTGTCACATACTTCTCCTGTGACAACCATAATTGCTTCACTGACCGGTCCCGAATGATGTGCATCCCCAACATCTGTCTTGCCGGACCCAAGTCTTTCATTGAGAAGGTCCGGTTGAGAGCCTTCTTCAGCATCCGTATTTTGCCTTGGTCTCGTCCGACGATCAACATGTCATCCACGTACAGGAGGCATATCAGGAAGTCCCCTCCTTCGAACTTCTTCACAAACACGCAGTGATCGGCCTGCGTCTTGTGGTACCCTTGATCGGTCATGAAGGAGTCGAACTTCCGGTACCATTGCCGGGGAGCCTGCTTCAGTCCGTACAGGCTCTTCTTCAACCGGCATGCCAGGTGCTCCTTCCCTTTCTCCACAAATCCTTCCGGTTACTGCATGTAGATCTCCTCTTCGAGGTCGCCATGAAGGAATGTCGTCTTCACTTCCAGCTACTCTACCTCGAGGTCCATGCTTACTGCTATACTCAGCACCGTCCGGATGGAGGTCATCTTTACTACCGGGGCAAATATCTCGTCGAAGTCCACGCCCTTCTTCTGCTGGAACCCCTTCACCACGATCCTGGCTTTGTATCTCGGGGGGTTGCCGGCATCTCCCGGTTTCAACTTGTACACCCACTTGTTTCGGAGTGCCCGCTTTCCTTTCGGCAACTCCACCAATTCGTACGTATGGTTCTCATGCAGGGAATCCATCTCATCGTGCATGGCACTTAACCATTTTCGGCTGTGGGTGTCTTCCTTCACTTCTTCGAAGCTTTCCGGCTCCCCCTCATCGGTCAGCAAAACATGCTCTGCATCCGGAAATCTCCGGGGGGGCCTTCTCTCTCTGAGAGGATATCTCCGTCTTCGGGCTTCGGTAACCGGCTCCTCCATTTTCTCTTCATCCAAATCCGATTCAGAGTCTTGGCCGGTTCCGGTCTCAGCTTCCTCTACCTCTTCATCTGCCGGTTCGGTATCCTCACCGTAACCGGCTGGTTCCTCGAGTGCTAACTAGTCTCTTGCCGGTTGGGTCTGCTCATCGTAGAGTCTATCCTTACCGGTCGACTCGGAGTTCATTATCTTCTTCTCCAACTCCCAGTCGGCGAGCGACTTGTTCTCCATGAAGATAATATCTCGACTCCGGAATACCTTCTTGTCGACCGGGTCCCACACTCGGTAGCCGAACTCATCGTCACCGTAACCGAGGAATATGCATGGCCGGGTCTTTGGATCTAGCTTTCCTCTCCGGTCCTTAGCTACATGCACGTACGCGAGACACCCGAACACCTTCAGATGCCGGTAGGATACTTCCTTACCGGTCCACACTCTCTGTGGCGTGTCTCCGTCCAAGGGTACTGAGGGTGATCTATTTATCACGTATGTCGCCGTCGACAGTGCCTCAGCCCAAAACTTCTTGGGTAGTTTTGCATGCGCTAGCATACTCCGGACCCTCTCCATTATGGTCCGGTTCATCCTCTCGGCCAGTCCGTTTAGTTCCGGTCTCTTCGGCACGGTAAATTCGAGCCGGATTCCCTTTGAGCGGCAGTACTCCTCGAACTGCCCCCGGTATTCTCCTCCGTTGTCTGCTCGAATCGTCTTCAGCTTCCGGCCAGTTTCTCTTTCCACTCTCGCGTGGAGCTCTTTGAAGACGGATAACACCTGATCCTTCGTCTTCAGCGGTGTGGCCCACAGCTTCCAGCTGTGGTCATCTATGAACGTCACGAAGTACTGCGCTTCGGCATGTGACTTCATGTCTACTTGACACACATCCGTATGCACCAACTCCAGTGGTGCATTATGTCTCATCGGTGGCCTTGGTCGGAAGGAGGTCCGGTTATGCTTACCGGCCAGACAATCAGTGCACTTCTCCAAGTGCACGTTCTTCACTGGAATGAGGTTGTCGTCTGCAAGCCTCTTCATCCCCTTCTCGCTGATATGACACAGCCTTTTGTGCCACAGCTCACCGGTAGTGTCGGATGCCACGTTCACTTCTTCCGGACATAACCGGGCATTCATCAGGTATAGTGTGTTTACCTTCCGGGCCCGAGCCACAATCAGGCTCCCTTTGCTGAACTTCATGACACCATTCTGGATGCTACCCGTGTAGCCTTCATCATCTAGCCGACCGGCTGATATCAGGTTCAGACGAACTTCCGGAACGTGTCGGACATCCTTTAGCAGCATCTTGCATCCAGTTGGTGTTGTCAGCCACACGTCTCCTATGCCGACAATTCGGCATGTACCTTCATTCCCCATCCGGACACAGCCGTGATCACCGGCTGAGTACGATGAGAAGCATTTCCGGTCCGGGGTAAGGTGGAACGATGCTCCGGAGTCTACCACCCAGGTCATCTCGTCGTCGGTAAGGTTTATCTCACTCTCCTCGGTGATGAGCATCAACTCCTCTTCACTTGCCGCGATTGACGTCGTTCCCTTCCGGTCCGGCCCCTTCCGGTCTTTACCGTTACGGTTCGGGGTTTGCTTCGAATCGGTACCGTCGGTTTCCTTGTCTTTACGGAAATGCCGACAGTTCTTTTGGAAGTGTCCCGGCTTGCCGCAATAGAAGCAAGTAGGCCTCCCCCTTGACTTTGACCATGTCCCCGACTTCTCCCGGTTCTGGGGACTACGGTTTCTATGTCTTCCGCGTTCCGATTCGGAAAGAAGCGCTTTGGAGTCGGAGCTCGCATCTTTGTCTTTCCGACGCGCCTCCTCATCTAGCAAGCTCGACTTTACTCTTGTTAGGGATAACCGTTTTCCTTCTGGCCCGGCGTTGCCCAAAGTGACAACCAACGTCTCCCAGCTATCCGGGAGGGAACCGAGCAGGAGTAGCGCTAGTACCTCATCGGCAAGAGGTACTTCCAATGACGTTGCCTGGTGTATCAGCCCCTGGAAGGCATTCATATGCTCCGCCATGCTGGAGCCATCTTGGTACCGGAGTCTTACTAGCTTCCGGAATACCGACACCTAATTGACAACATTTTTGTTTTGAAACATTATGCCGATCTTCTCCCAGACCTCATGAGCCTTGCTCTCTTCATTGAAGTTGTTGTACAGGCTCATGTTGATGAAGCACCGTATGTACGCCGTTGTCTTCATGTGCATCACCTCCCATATTGCGGCGTCGATTTTGTCCGGTCTCTTGTCCCCGAACTGAACCGGCAACCAGAGGTCTTTAACCACGAGCATGTCCCTCATCTTCGACTTCCACACTGAATAGTTGGAGCCGGTGAGCTTGAACATGCCGCCAAACGATTCGTCCATTTTCTGTGTCGATTTCGCTCTGATACCACTTGACAGGAACCCGACGTTCCTTATGCGCAACGCTCAGCCACAACTGAGCGTAGAATGATACACAGAAAACGGGAAATAAAACACGACACAAAGGAGAGGAAGATACGCAGGAGGTTTACGTGGAAAACCCAAAGAGGGAAAAACCACGGCAGCCCACAGGCTGCAAACTGTCACTATGTGAGAATGTACAACAGTGAGTTCACTGAGGCAACGACCTCGTGCTCACAGATCTTCGCCACACGCGGCAGTTACAACAGAGGCAACGACCTCTTTCTCTTTCTCTCTCTCTCTGTACACTATTACGTGCTCTCTCTTCTTCTTGCACCAACAAAGAAAAAAAAATGACAACAACTAAAAGTTTGCCCTAAGTCATATTTATACTAATATGACTTTTCGGCTATTTACAAATGTAGCCTCGATGGGCTCTCAGAAACATATTTACGAATATGTCTCTTCCTCCGGTTCGTACCGGGTCTGTGTCATCCGGCTCTCCGTAGCCGGGTACTCCTCATCTGGTTCACACCGGGCCTGCACCATCCGGCTCTCCGTAGCCGAGTACTCCTCATCCGGTTCATACCGGGCCTGCACCATCCGGCTCTCCGTAGCCGAGTACTCCTCATCTGGTTTATACCGGGCCTGCACCATCCGGCTCTCCGTAGCCGGGTACTCCTCATCCGGTTTACACCGGGCCTGCACCATCCGGCTCTCCGTAGCCGGGTCCTCCTCATACAGTTTCGGCCTCGGCCGAGTTTGTTCATCGGCACTGTTCTTCTCCCTTCCCATCCGGAGGGACCTGTCTCCCAACAAAGTATAATGAGGAAAATACAACTTTTTAAGAAATGACTTAGCTTTGTGGTAAGTCAATTGTGTTATGTAAGATTGTCCCTCCTTGTGGGAGAGTTGGCAGGCCGAAATTGGTCAGAAAACCGAAACAAGAGTCAATTGGCCAAAATCGACCGAAAAAGCCGAAACAAGAGTCGATTAGCTGAAATCGACCGTAAAGCCGAAATGGGAGTCGGCTGCCAAAATTGGTCAGAAAGCCGAAACAAAATTCAACCAAATGGTAATCGGTTGAATAGAAGTTCAAACGAATGTATAAATATATATATACACATAGTCATATATATAAGTGAGATAAGCTAGTATTTGTATAAAAAGAGTCATATTAGTTGTATATACATGTGGGATAACTCACTGAGAAAAAACAATGAGAGAAGCACAAAACTAAACCCTTCTCGATTTTCTCCTTTCCATATGAATTTCACACCGTTCCTGAAAATCTTCAGGACAACGGATCACGTGAGGGCTAGGCGGACAAGGAGGCAATTGATGTCGATGCCGATACGAAGGAGGCGACAGGTCGAGGGGCGCCAATGCCATGACAGCGAGGGTAGCAAACAAGCTGACCATAGGGGTCAAGGTGTGCGGAACCAGACGGGTCGAGGAGTGCTAGACAAGAGGGGTCGTGGGACGCAGGACTGGACCGAATGAGGTGCACGAGCAAGGCGTGAAGACGCCAAGAGAAGCCGGAGGCTAGAACCAGCTGGAGCTAACATATCGGGACCTCAAGTTGAGCTTGAGGGGGGGTGTTGAGAGACAAGCTCAACATGGGCCGAATTGGTTGAAGAAGCCAAGAGCCGAATCAGACGGGGGCGATCGACTCGCCCTGAATCAGTTGAATAAACCGAAAGCCGAATTGGTTGGTCGAGTTGGATGGAATCCAACAGGCCACTAGGGATCCTATATGCCTATTTTAGTAAATAGGCCTATTATAAGCTAATCAGTATAAGGCTCATTCATGAGTATTAAGTACTAATAGTACTTGTGTCAGCCCACTCTTCAGGGCTTGTATAAAAAGTGCTATGTGAGCACTTTGTATGTACTAAGCATTTCGTTTTGTGCTCACTTATCCTCTCTCTCTCTCTCTCTCTCCCCTACTCTATGTTTACCTAATTGTCTGTTCTTTGTTGTTCGGACAGAGTCGGTTGTGTTTGTTGTTTGTAAGCTTCCATACGTAATCTTTTACAAGTTCAATGTAACCCAGAGTCGAAGGTAGCAACGTGTTGAATAGTGAATTATTCGCAAGATTAGGATTGAATCACATAATTAACCTAAATACCATGAGATTACAAATGGATTTTATAATATTAAGTCCAAATTATTCACTTTATAGGCAAAAAAACATTGAATTAAGAAAGAAATTCCCTTTATAAAGTAGGGTTTACAATATGTTGGCATAACTGATTAGAACTGTGGTAAGTTTTAAGAAATAACGCATAAACTAAGAACCCTAAATTTCATGAAAAAGAAGAAAATAAAAACCCTAACACAATAAGTATGCAGAGGAGAAGATGATGATGAAGAAGAAGAAAAGAATTATCGAAGAAGATAAGTTTGGAGTGGAGCTTCACGGGGAAATCCTTGAGTTTCAATGCAACGTCTCCACGATCAACGGTCACATCATCTCTTATCGATGTTGGACTTGCATGCCCTCTTGATTCACTACCCTAGCCTCCTCGCTTCTCAATCCAGTAGAGCTTCTATGTCTCTCCATTTCTCCCCCAAACAATGAGTTTTCTTCACCCTTTTATAGGTCAACAAGGTTTTCTCCCCAAATAAAAAAGTAGGTGCTTTTTTATTTTAGCACATGCCACACACTCTCCCAAATAATAATAATAATAAGTCACAAAATGTCTTTCTCACCACACCTTCGATCCATCAATCAACCTTTTTCATAACCCTAGTTTAACTAAATTCATTCTATGCATTTCCCACTTCACAACAATGTCGTTGTTCAATCATTTTCCCTCAAAGTGCCTCTTAGAATGTCGTTTGGAGGTGACATATCTCTTCCTCATCTAAAGGGGTTGAAGTTGTGTTACTTGCCTGAATGATGTTTGGTTTTGTGAATCTTCACTAATAAGCAATGTCGAATTCCCTTTTATTCTCAATATCTCACATTCAATAAAGTCAAGAGAATCTCTAGGCATGTGTTCCTTACTAATGTTCTTGTGTCTCTCATCAATGTTCTTTTACAAATTATGGCTATAAATTTGAGTAACATAACTTCACATTGTATCCCACTTAAGTGCGTAACAATCCAAATGTTCATCTCCCTTTCCACAATTTTAAATCTAATAAGATTCATAGTAGTTGCATCCTAGCCTTTTAATGTTCATTTCCATGATGTCATGTTCAGGTGTTATAAAGAAGCAGGTGTTGGCTGAGTTTAGCTTGATCACATGGCGAACTTAATGATCTGACATGGTTAACTTGCTATAAAACATGTACACATGTTCATTTCATTAGTGCTCATAAAGGAAACCATACATTTTATGGTTGACCTTTATATTGAGGACATTATTCATAAGTGGAAAAGGAAAGGTGTCACATATTGTGGTTGCATTGAGCTTGTAATATTCAACATAAACGTGTATCTTGTTATTTATTCTCTGGAATGATGAGAATAAAACTAAACAATGTATCATTGTTAATGAGCTGAATGAATCCCACCAATAGAAATTAATAAATATTATAATTGGGATTCATTCTATTTTGTCAATGTTGTATGAGGGTGGATTCCTACTTCAAGTGGATTTGATGTTAGTAAAGCCAACAATCAAAATTGTACGTCCACTAAGGACCAAGCAAATATGTCTTTTTGATCAGTAGACCTTTGGACATATTCACTAGATAAGGGTTGACCTCCATGTTGAGGATGCTTTCTTCTCACTCTATGACTATCACGCACTTGAATGTCTCTTTCTCCAAGGAATCCTGCGCATATGTGAGAGTGACTAGCCGTTTTTTTAAAACGATTCACCTTGGTATTGATGAACTCATACATGAAAACACAACCACCATACCCACATCAATCAACATGTCGAATAGCAAAAGCCCTCACGCAACTACCCTAGAAACTATATTGACACATCTAAAATCATGATCTTTCCATAATGCGGGACGGAAAAGATCACCTTGGTGGAGCATATGGCCCCTTCATTCTCTCACGATAAGAGGTGAAGATCGTTGTCTTCGTCCACATTTCTCTAAAATGTTGTTGCTTATAAAACAGAACATTAGGGTAACCATTTATTGGGCCTCATATGGACCTCTTAGTTCAATGTAGAAGCATCAACAATATCTTCTTGACTAAGTTAACCACATTCTATTGGACTTTCTAAAATACACATTTACATATTGCTTTCCACAATAGCCAAATTGCTAAAGAAGATATCGTAGAGCAAACCTTGTCCTCTACCAAACAAAGGCATCCAATACCTGTCTTCCATAGAGAGAAGAAGAAAATCAACACACTCATTTTCATAATTTTGTATTTCTTCAGCAAGTCTTCTCCATCTCACAAAACCCCACATGAGAGTGACTAGATATTTGATAGATGTGTCCCAACACTATAGGTTTGGTTTGGTTGAGCAACCTTCAAAACATCGATCTTGAAAAGAAGATTAATAATCTTTCAATTATCTCCCATGTATGCATTAGGTTGGTGTGAGCTTGATTGAGCAACCTTCAAAACATCAATCTTGAAGAGAAAATTAATAATCCTTCTAATTATCTCCCATGAATGCATTGAGGTTGTCATGTGCAATCCGTTTAGGCATATTGATTCTCTTGCAACCATGATATCTCAATCACCTTCCAATGTTGTCAGACACTAGAATGTACATGGTCATAGCTTGAAAGTCTTGGCTTTCAAAGTTTAGCCACCCTACCAAGAGGAGCAAAAGTACTCTTTGGGCATTGTCAATCTCAACTTCCAAAGGACCTTATATGTTTCCAACTTTAAAGACCTAGGGAACAATTTTGATGAGTTTGGCTTGTTTCCATGAACTTCCCTTATAAGGTTTTATAGATCAAATGTAGAGGGGATCTCCAAAAAGATGTCTCCATAAATATTGATGCATCTATTGCAACACTCACATGTAATCTGAACCCACAATGATGGAAATGTAGATTTTTGGTGCAATAATTGACCTAGGAGAAGCCAAAACTAAGAGGACTAGTAAGGGTCTGATTCCTTCAACTCTTGATCATAATTACACCAAAACTCTTGATCATAATTACACTATTGTCACACGCACGACTGGATATCCTATATGATATTGCATTCAATACGATTAAATCAACATTGGTGATATCATCATTGACCTTTTCAATGTATTAATGGCAAGTCAATAAAAAGTTTACAGTGAAAAAGTGATTCATCAATGATGATTGACCATGATAAAATACAAAAAAAACCATTCACCTTAAATTATACCCATAACAAAAATGGAAAAGTTAAAATGTTTTAATATTATAAATGAGCTTTAATATATAATGGTGAACATGATCTCTAATATAATGACAAATTGCCATAGGATGTCTCCAACACGTTCTAATTTGATTCTCTTTTATTCTCACTAAATACATAATTAAAGATAGGTCGATAGATCGACCAAATTGATACGCAGTGGGTGACTACATGTCATTAATACATTCTAGATCGATTGAATTATGGCTAATAATCCAGTTGCTCTTCCTCTTCTACTCACAATCACAAGCTTAATCCTTGCTATATACAATTGGGAGAATACCTCGGATTCTTTACCCCTATGGTGGAGCGCCTTTGGTATGTACAAGATCTTGCTAGTTATCCATTATATTCTTTAATTTCTTTCAACAAGCTAATCTTGTGGACCTAATGATATGGTGTAGGTCACCCAATTGTGTGGGTACCAAGATGGGTAGGACTATTGGTATTCCCATTCCTCCAACTTGTGATACCATATGTAATGTACCAAGTGGCATGCCATGATCCCAAGCTAAAGGCCCAAAGGTAATTCATGTACTCAATTATGTAGGCCAATCACTAACACTACTACATAATGGGTTGTTGTTGCCAAATCCTACAATGATTTGTTTTTAACAAATTTCCAAAGCTTTGAAGGAAGAATAAGACTCTCTCAATTTTGTATCTAAAATAATATTAACAATGTCAGTTTAAGCATGAGAATCATCCCATTCTATGGTAGTGTAGTTTTTTGAGTAATATATAGATAGGTACTTAATCATCATATAGAGTTCATTGCCTTGTACTAAAGCTGGAAAAAATCTCTCCAATCTCATCCATTATATTATACCAAGGTGACATATTTTGATATAAAACAATATGGTGCGAAATTTCGCGACCATTTTTCATACATGGCTTGTTAACCTCTTTCCATGAGTAAAAATCCTCGATGTGTTAGAATATTTTATATAAATGAAATCCTCTCACACATAGTTAAAAACGTATTATAAGCTAGGTGTCTTTGCTCCATACTACATGAAACTAGGCATGGAAGAACATCTAAAATGTGGTATGTCGATCATTGCACCCACATGCATATCATAATTGGTTAAACATGATGATGATATCCATGAATTTGACCTACAAGGTTTCAATCCTAGAATGGCAATGGTTCCTTCTTTCTTAAATTTCATCACATAACTAAGTGTGACATCCTCTTACTTAGCCATAGATTTTCAAGGTGAGTGTTTATATTCTTTGTAAAACATTGAAGGAAGTAGCTAAAAGTCACAGCAAACGTGGTCATGTAAGATAAAAAAATAATGTATGGTTTAACGAGAAGCTTTTTATTTGAGAAATTACAGTATGTTAGACACCATTCTTATAGGTGTATGAGATAAAAACAATGTATGGATTGATATGAAGCTTTCAATTTGAGTCTCAATAGGCATTACAAGGTAGGTCTATGGTTACATAAGATAAGAATAGATGAGGTTCATAGAATAATTACACCAATATGTATTACAAAAACTTTGTGATGATAACCATGAATAATGATTTTGACATGCAAGGTTAGAGTCCTAGAATGACTACAATTTGTATTAACTTGATATGGCACATTTCATCTATGTGATATGGTGAAGTACACGATAAAAACAAGGCTTCCTTTTCACAAGGAAAAGAAAACACTAAAATCTTAGTGTATAAGACCTCTTCATCCATCCACATCTAGCTAAGCATGGGGTACCTTTTGGACACACACTTGTTGATGATAAACATTATTCTCGCATTATTATCCAAAACCATGAGTGTGGACGTGTTTCCTAATAACGGAAATGTTGAAATTTTTTATGGAGGCTAAACACTTATTATCAAGTGTTTTTTTTAGTGGGGAGTCTTCTTATGCTGTGGCCAACATCATCGCCTTACCTGGTGTGCTGATTTTTATGGTCTTTGTATTGGTCATCATCCCATCGGCCATTAGTGACTCTAATGACTTTCTTCCACGAGTCTTCACCACCAACATTGCCATTTGGGCTCTCATTTGGCTTGGCTACAATCTCCAGGTATGCACGAATCATTTGACTAGAATTCTCATTTGGCTTGGCTACAATCTCCAGGTATGCACAAATCATTTGACTAGAATTCAATGTATAAAATATAGAAATAAATAGCACTACAAATGTGATAAACTATAATGATATAAATATGTGTAACTACAGTCACCTTCAATATTAAATATGTATGTGGATTGTAACAAGTCGAGTTTTTGAAGGCTTAGAAAAGTGGATAAATGTAGTCAATTATATGCATGAGTAAAATCATTCAATGTTGTCACTACAAAGTGCTTGCACAAAATTCCAAATATGTAAATTAATGTAATGCATGCTTTATGGGACAAGACATGTTCATATGGTAAATTTTATGTGGGCATTTTGTAACATGAAGTGTGAGACTTTTCAAAATGTGGGGCATCTTGTAAATCTCAAACATGTGAGATATCTTCTACATCCCAAAAAATCTCCAATCTCTAGAGATAAATGTGAGGGTTTCTCGTACTTTTTTCATATTTAACTGTCCCTCGTATTTTAGTACTTCAAAACATAACGATTACCTTTTGTTTTTTAATCCAATATTACTTTAAAAACTTGGTTCTTTCTATTTTGTTAAGTACGTGGATCCCAATTCCTCAATTGGAGTTCCAATCTTCTTCCAAAACCATCAACCACACCATTGGAGAAGAATTCATGGACGATCGGGTAAATAAGCCTTCATCCTTCCATTTAATTACTCAAGCATGACATGCATTAGTCAAGAAGTTGTTCCACTTTCTATGCATGTTTGATTTTGTTTGCTTCAACAATTTTGTGTACATCAAACCACATTATGCAAGTTCTTACTTATAGGTCCAAATTTGCCTTTTTATATTTATATGCATTGTTGTTGCTTTCATGCCCACTTGCCATTATCTCTATTTTTGAAATCACTTTGGTTTACAAGAATTTCAAGTGATTGCAAGTTATCACAAGAATAGTATGTATGTGTCATAATTTCTAACTAGCATTTGTGAACATTTACCATTGTCTTAATTCTTGCAAAAGCTCAAGATAGAACTTACATTACAAGGAAATATAATTTCCTATGCTTCAATGTTACATGATCATTGTTGAAAGCAAATTTATTTTCATGCAGGGGCGCTATTGATGGTGTTTGGAATTGTCCTCTTCATCTTTGCTTTGTCCTGCCCAGTCGGAATAGAATATTTTGTTGGGACTTTGGTCATATGGATAGGGGTGTATGTGCTCACTGTGATTGATTCTTACATACTATCTCGGAATGCACATCATGCTACTACTGAGATAGATACATTAGAAGAAGCTCTCATTGGGGAGACATAGTTTTCTTCTTTCATTTTGATATTATATTGATTGATCTATTAATAAAGATAATTTTGCATTGAGTTAAATTGTTTACATTGGAATCTTTCAAAATGTCATCGTAATCAATTGAAATTTACTATAGAATAAAGTATTTTCTTGAGATTTCTCCAAGTCTCAAGCCTAGTAGGTCAAAGTTCAAAATGTATGTATATATATTGTCACACTACAAGACTATATTCACCCGAAAAACTTTGGGCTATCTAGTTCATTGCATTAGTAATAAAGGCAATTGGAAACATACTTGGATAGATTATTTCCAACTATCTTCATTGATCTCTATACGTATGTGACAATTACCTAGGATTACTAATGTGATAAAAGTTCAAGATTGAAATATGCCAAGTTATTGTCTAAAATGCTTTCTCCATTGTTACCACATGAAAATTTAGTGGAAGTATAAGTTTTTCATCCATTTTGTTGCCAAGCAATATGAATACATTGGACCTAACTAGTTGGTACTAGCAATGCCTAGTAGTACACATCTTTTTCACGTTTTGCCCAAACACTAAACATTAGCTAAACAATTTAATTTTTAATGTCAACATAGTATGTGACCTAGAACTAACATCTTACTTCATAGGAAGATAGTGTAGATACTTCTCATACACAAATGCATTATGTTCAGCATAACCAAGGGAATAAGTAGACAATTTATTATTAGTATCTTTATCGAAAGTTTGGTCCTAATCATTTATATTGTTATGATTAGGGCAATCAATGGAGGATGATCATATAACCTAAATTTCTTGCAAATGTATTAAAATGTGGGTATTTGTGCACTTTCATAGAAAATTATAATAAACACTTGGCCATGTATACCTTCGACAATATGAACATGGTGGAAAGCAAAGCCCTTGTAGAGAATTACCGAGATCAAACTACTTATATATGCTCTATGATAATAATGAGATTGAGGATGAGGAACATTTCTACTAGGATTCGTCAAACCATTGAACATCAACAATTCTTCCCACCATCAATTATTGTATGCATCAATGGTGCACAAGCTAGCCAAGTCAAACACAGAAGCCCCAGTCTCTAGTGAAACATCAAGATATGTAGTGTAGTACATGAGTCCACTCTCTACTTAAGCATATGAAGAATATTTTCAGTAAATATGTGTGGTTTCTACTTAAGCACATGAGGGATAATCTTACGATAATTACATGGAACTTCTACCCTATTAGAGGAGACTATCTTATTACAATTGGTTCCATATGTTATGTTTGAGGTGCCTCCTACGTAGTTACAGCAAACAAGAACAATATTTTGGGATTTGGAAACTCAACTTTATCATATTGTTGTAATAAACATACCAAGGAAGAAAAGATAAAAGATAGAACCTTGTCATAGTTGAGGTGGTTTTGTACCTTGAGTTTGTTAACCCCCTCTTGAATGGATATGATGTGGCAAGCAATTTAGAAAAATGATAAACGATACATGATGTAGCAAAATTGTGTCAAAGTGGTAATCACATTGTCGGGTAATAAAAGAATAAATTAAAGGCACATGTCGTGGCTCCTTTTTCTTTACTATCGATGGGGTCTCTAAGAGTAGTACAATTCAATGTGTGAAGAATAAATGGTTAAAACTTAAAAGAAAAGAGATGGGAAAATATTTATCTCAAGTGTGGCTAGAGTAAGGTTTAAGAAGCCATCCCAAGGAAGTGAAGACGAATTTAAACGAGAGAAGTCATCGATCGAGCCTAGGTTCATGGATCAACACTTTACAATGGACCTCGAGAATGTGTCAAGCACCCATGGCGATGATGTATTGGTCCATATAGCGATGGTGGAGAGGAGGCCGAAGATGGTTGTCCTAGCGGAGCTTTGCGCGAGCAAGTGTCACCGGTCATGGCTCGAGAGGTACCGGAAGGAGGAGCAGAAGTTGTGGTGCCGAAGGCACCGGAAGCTTCAAGACTTGAGTTCGACGCAACAACAAATCTACCAATTCCTATCCCTCTTTTCGGTCTTTCAAGGGATAGTTTTGACGGCCCTCGTGCAGTCCAACACGGCCCTCGGGTGCGAACGATGGTGGGTTCCGTTCATGATCTCGCTCACCACCACGATAGTCACACTTGTGTCCCTTGTCCCCAAGCTCCGACGACTCCACTACCGCCATTGGGAGCTAGACCAAATAAATGGAGAGGTCGATGCGATCTTGACCGCGATCGATAAGATCATGACCCATGGTGCACTACTTGACATCTCCAACCCATCCAACGAGCCTCTAGACATTCTATCGTCGAGCAACGTTATTCTTCTTGGAACCGATACGCCATTGCACCTTCGCCTACTTTACGTGCTCCGAAACTACGCTTTCGACATTGTTGTCTTCGTCACCGTCATCCTTATCTCCTCAATTATCATGTTCTGGTGCTACCAGCTTCTTTGTCGGCCCATCGTCGCCGATTTCCACGCCGCATGCAATGCTACTTGTACCTTCCCTTAGATTGCCAAATTTATAAGAACTCTTATAGTATAATTTGGTGTTCCTTTTAAGTACCTGATCACAAAAGGCCAAACTATAACACTTGCATTAATAATGTTTACTAGGATTCAACTTATTGTAAACCTTCCTCCACTTGCCATGATCAATATATCTACTTGGAATGCTAGTTTAGGAATCAAGCCTCACCTATTGAAATTACTTTGTAAAGATTATCCCTCTAAAGGCTAAAGAGAGCAAGACACATAACAATATATGTGGTTTAATGACAGTTAGCCCACATCTTGTACCACCTCATCTTCATTATGGATGTTTATTTGGTTCCAATTAATAATACGAATCCATGTTTTCTCATCATTATTTGTTGTTAAATTTAAAGTGCTCTTAGATATTGTCACCAATGTTTATGTTTTTCTTAAATTTCATTGCCTAACCAAGTAATCTACAATATAGAATTTCCCATAGTTTACTTTGTTGGTTCAATGTTCTTCCCTCCCCCTTGGTCTTACTAACCACATGTTCATGTTAAGACGATGGCGTGTACTATAGTGTGATGTGATAAATAGATGCAAATGCCCGTATAAAATGTGTATAGAGATTTCACTTTTACTCTTAAAGGAGAATCAAGATCCTTTCTTTTCTTGAGGAGAATTCCCAAGAGTGTGTATAAAGGGAACAAAATATGTAGGGAGAAACTTTAACTAGCAAGTCCTTTCGTCTCTTATTATAAAGAAACCAAAACAATGTCTCTTAGAAAAGAGGAGAAAGATTGCGAATATTTTACTTTGAATATTTGGAGACATAATAAAAATATCACTTGTGCCATGCTTGAAAAGCGATACATCCGGTGCCATAGTCAAAAGCAATACACCTCATCCCATACTTCAAATCATATTTTAATATAACTTTATCCATTATCACAATTATCCATTCGTAGAGATCCATTAATTGCAATGTTAATCAACATTATGATGAATGTTAATCATATACCATTAGCATATTGTAGAGGCAAGATTATCATTTTTATTCATGTTAAGTAGCTTCCAACTTTCGCCGCTATAACACAATTGGGATCACAAAACTGGAAGGGAAAGAAAAGGAGAAAATAAATACAAAGAGCTATCTAATTTTGATCGATAAGAGTTTTGGGAAGGTTTTTGTAATGAGAAATCAAGTCTTCATTGAGAAAATTTAGTGATGTGAAAACTATGGCATTTCATGTCAGCATTCAAAGACTCATTGTAATTCGTCAAAGCTAGTTGGAGACAATTTTGGCTCAAGCATTCACATCGTTCGACTCAATTGATCTAATTTTGGGTCAGTAACCTTCTTAGTTTCTATACCAATTTTAGCTTACTATCAAACCCACTGAGGGCCAAAAGTTCCACTTTACCTTCTTCTCGAGTATATAAACCACATCAAATATACATTATAATAACAATTGTATGCATCTCTTCCTTCAAGATAAATATTTATTTTATCTTTCGGAAATGCCTTGTCACACAAGAATACTAATTAAAACGCATATATTTATTTTGGAAATAGCTTATTAAAGCACTTTTACATATCACACAAAAATGTTAATAAAAATAAATGCATTTATTACTGAAAATAGGTTAGTTTCAAATAAAATTGACAAAACATAGGCATATCATAAAACACGTGAAATGATAAAAAGACTATGTTGGTAGCATAATCATCATCTACAAAACTTGCACCGCACACAAGAAGTCATTCTTCTCAACTTGTACCTCAAAAGAGGCCACTCTTGATCTACTAATTGTCAAGGGTTTTTAGTCTCCAACACAAAATGTGAACTAAAGGGCACAAAAAACCACATTGTAGGACAAAGAGCTCAAGATTGATTCTTGTCATTGTTATCTTTAGCACGCATCGATTTTGGAAGAACCCAAAAAGACAATTTGGTAGCATGAACTGCATTACAAAAGTTGTTGTACACAAGGGGGAATTTTTTGGGAAAAGAGGAGTCACTCCTCTACACAGTGTGTGATATAAAAAAGATGTGATTATTTAGAAACCGAAGCTACTACTCCCTTGTTATGTTCGAGTGTATAAATAGTTATAATGACTAATAGAAATCAATCTTGTCCTATCGTCGTAGAGTGTATAACCATAAGGATGTTGATCATGCAACATAAAAATGCCAAGCACATAGCATGAACTTCCTTCGGAGAGGCTTTGAAAACATGAGTTTGGTCATAAATTGGCCAAATACTTCATGCAAATGTACATGGTCAAGTACTTCATGAGGATGACAAACATAGAAACACAAAAAACCATTAAGAAAACACGATTTTGGTCATAAACATGCCAAGTACTTCATGAAAATGTACAGTGGCCAAGTACTTCATAAGGATGACAAACATAGCAACCCAAAAAAACATTAAGGAAACACGAGTTTGGACATAAATTGGCCAAGAACATCATGAAAATGTATATGACCTCCTACCAACAATCCAAAGCTTTAATACAAGGAACCTATATGAAATGGTTGACATTGGGTATTCATCTGATCCCCAATTCAACCACTATGGCTTTAACACCCGGGGTCAATTGAATAAGATAACACTAATGACCATCCAACAATTGAAGAGAGATCTAGAGGGGATCCATTAAAACATGGACATGGACAAATGGAAAATCTCCATTCATCCATTGCCTAGATCTCAAGCCATGGAGTTCTTGACATGCATGTCTCAATGACCACCACTTATTCAAATGTTAAGCCTCCTCCTTGACTTTAGATGTTATGGTGTGTAGAAGCGATAAATTATGATACCTTTTGCAAAGACGATATGGGCTGACCAAAGCATAACAAAACAAAAGGAAAATGAGGGCGTGATAAAATCATGCAATTCAGCAAATTGTATGCGTCCACAAGAGAGATCTACTTTCCATTTTCAAAGTGGTGTATAGGAGAAAACTCTTGACCTTACTTACCATTTGGTTTTCACTGTCACTTAAAAACTTAGGAATCATTGTTAAGCACTTCACAAGAAGTCAAAAGAACGGTTTTTTCACTCTCAAATTGTTTTCTCTTCTTTTGTTGTTCCATCACAAAGAAAGAATGCCTATTTGTTGGCCATTATAAACATAACAAACAGTAGACATTTGTCTAACATGGAAAGACCTCCCTAACATGTAATGATTCAACCCATTATAAAAAACATTTGACTTGATTAAAAACACATTAAGAGCTTTAATTACTCCACCTTGGTCTTAGTTTATTTTGCCTTCTCTAAGGGTCTTGTTTTTATACTCATGTAGCACCACCTTTCTTTGGTATTCTGGTACCCACTCCTTATTAATTTAAGATGACTTGTAATAATTCTAAGAAATGCTTGACGTTTTAAATGGAAATTGTTTTTATCATCATATCAACTACACTATGTTGTACAAAGCTTCAAATCTTCGTATCAATATCACGTTAACAAATAGGTGAAACGTGTGGTGTGAGTCTAGACTTCAAGTAGGTTGGAATAGTTATTATATGCTTGAGAATCAATGCAACCAAAGTGATACTCGAGGATGGGAAGTGATAGTTATGCTATTCAATGCTATGGTGGTCCATGTTTTGCTTAATGGAAGTTGTTTCTATAAAGTATGTGATCATGGAGCATTGATTGATAGATGCGCTAAGGATGAAGTGGCAAGATGCTAAAATGAATTAGAATATTACATTGCAAACATTAACCCCCCAATATTGGTGCAAATACAAGATAGAAATGCCAAAACATGTCCAACTACATCTTACTACCCCTAGGAGCCTTGGCTCCGAGAAAGACTTAACCATTCTTGGAACTTACTCACACAAGCTCGGCGTTGAGGTAACATCATGGAGTCATCACCCTAGTATGAAGATATGCAAGGCATGGGAGGATGACCATCACTTACTTCTCGCATGCTCATCATCTATAATAATTCGGAAGAAGTATGCTAGCTTGTTAAACGGGCATGATAATTTAAGTGTCATACTTAAATCTCCACGAAAAAGCACATATATTTAAGTGTGCATTATTTTCACATGGAGAGTTTTTACTAAGTAGTAAACCCCTTCGGAAGGAGACACATACTCCAAGGTGATATGTTTATTTGGCATGATAATTAAAGTGTGATATTGAAATCCCTGCCAAGAAGGGTGAGAACATATGTGTGCGTGTTATTTTCACATAAAGATTTTTACTACAAAGTAATAACCCCCTTTCTTGGGAAGGAGACGCATCCTATCGGTTAAATTTGGCCTCCTCATGGACGACATAGAATATATCTTCTATTCAATGAGTTCTCATTTTCTTCCCAAACCATAGCATCAAAGGTGAGATGTTTTGCAGATACTAAACAATGAGGCATTTAAAGCATCAAAGAAAATAGTGACAAAAAAACATGAAGAACGATAATGGTACTCATACATGATGAAGTCCAATAACAATGGCCTCAAAATCGAGAACTTATCACCCTTTTCATATTATACACCTCTCACAAATTATGAAAGAAAAAATATATTACAACAAGATCTATGGTAACTCTATACCAAACCAAAGCCTTCTCTCACACCAAGAATCATAAAAGTAAGATTCTCTCGTCTGATTGGGTTGTTGACATAAGGAAATGGTTTAGAAGATGGGGTGTGAATGATCTTTTAGAGCTTTCGGGCAATGTTTTGCAGTATGTAATGATTGAGGAAAGGTTGGTGGAATCATTAAGGATGAAGTGGGAAGATGCGAAGAGGACGAAGCTAGAATATTACATTACAAATGTCAATCCTGAATGTTGGTCTCAATATAAAGCAAGAATGCCTATTGATCATATCCAACCTTATCTCATTGCCAATATGAGTAGTAATGCTCGTAGAGCCCTTACACTACTTTGCACTTGATCTCACAAGCTAGGTATTGAAGTTGCATCATGATATCAAAATGTAACGAATTTGAAGAGATGTAAAGTATGCAATGAAGGCATGGTAGAGGATGAATGTCACTTGCTCTTCACATGCTCGACATATAGTGCAATTTGTTCAAGATATGTTGACATACTAAGAAGTAGTGATAACTTAAGTGCCATACTTAAGACACCACCTAGAAAGTTGAGCTCATATGTGTGTGCTTTATTCACACATAGAGACTTTGTGCTTCAATCTATGAATACCCCTTCTTAGGAAGGAGACACATATCAAGAACACATGTATACTCTGGTCCCATAGGTCAAAATTGGCCTCTTTATGGATGATAAAAAATTCTAATTCTAATTCTAAGACACTTCCCCAAAGATAGCTTACAACATAGATTAATTCATTATTGTATGAGAGGATAAATTCATACAGAGACCTAAGTACATGGACAAGAGCAAAGCAATAAGACAACTCAGATTTTCCTCCCATCAACTAGAGATCAAGCTGGGACAAGCACTTTCAATATCTAGAGTTCAAAGGTTCTACAAATTATTTGAATGAGAGATCAAAAGCAAGGAACATTTTGCACAATGTTCAACCACATCATAAAAAAGTGTGCTACTTTTGCCATTTGGCAAATAATGGAGGTTGACCTACAATAGTTTCACCAAATGAAATCCAAGTTGTAGCCTTCAGCGTTTTTTTCTTAATACTATTGAAGAAAATCTTTAAAAAAAAAAGATTGGCCAAATATTGCTTGAGTTTCAAAAGCATAGGGAATCAACCCTTGCATTAGCATACAGTATGCAATAGCTATCAAACCACTAATTTCTTCTTACTAACAACATGCCAAAGAGTCACCATAGAGCCAACAGAAGAATTTTGAGGATGGAGGATATATGGCACATGGACCATACCATCACCAAATTATTGCTCACCACATTGCTAAGACACCTGGATGCACTTGTTAAAGTGTGTCATGGCATCATTACACCACACCTACCAACATTGGATATGAAGTCACCAGTATAAATTCTCACACATATTACCTTCACAATTCATGCTTGTACGCCATTTTAAAAATCATTCCACCAAATGCATTCAAATAATGAGCATGGATCTTTTAACAACTTAAAACTTTTGTTTTTTTTAGTATGAATGTCATGAATTCGAACATTTTTGTAATAATGGTTTGTCTAAAAGGTCAATTTTGGCCTCGAGTATGCATTACATATTCTCTCTCTCTCTCTCTACAATTGCTTTGATACGACTTAGTTCATCTCACTTTGATGTGAGAGGGGACATTGTGGAACATGTGATGAGACTAGTAAATTATGTGCATACTATCTTAAACAAGTTTGGGATATCAGTATCACACTTTGATAGAATGTTTTGCCTTTGATCGTATACATTTCCCACATATCTTCGACTCAGCCCAATACTTGCACGAATTTCCCTCACAATCACAATGTGTACTCTCAATGGTAACATTCATCAGTAAATCTCTTGAACATGTACTATGAAAACATTATATTTTTTGTCTCATTGGTATTATTTGACCTCCAATGACAATAATATAATTTTTGCCTTTCTCTTCTTCCTTCTCTCTCCCCCTCTACAAAAAAATCCATAATCTTGGTCTTTTTTTTTCTAACGAAGCTATGGATTTCATGCATTTTCCTGTGCTATATTATGCCAATTCAAGAAGTAGCAAAAAAGGTTGTAGTCTATGTGTACTTTATCACTTAGAGGGATGACACATTTAGATGCAAATTTTTGGGGAAAATTCATTCACTTTTGGTATCTATAAAGAATGGTAATCACATGTACAATAAGGATGTGAAAGAGGTATTGCTAGGAAAAAGGGCATTTTGCTTGTCAATCCTTTGGTGGTTGTGTATGACAAATGTGGCTTACTTACAAAACCACAAGAGGTGTTTGAAGACCTTCCCACTCGAACTTAGTTTTTTGGTCCACTCTAGTTTTAGGCTCTACCATGAAGCATTAAATTGTTTGGAATGGATGGAGATTGAGGGCATCTTTCTAGATGAGGTAATATTTTGTGCTGTTCTCGATGCATGCAACAATTCAGACCTTTGGATGAGGCTCAAATTAATATAAAATATGACCGAAATGTATTAAGTTACTCTAAGTTTGGAACATCATTTTTTACGGTAATGCTCAAATCCTATATTGTCTAACTTCCACAAAGGTTGTAAAGATTGGCAATCATGACGAAGAAGTCATAAAGGTTTGTTAATATAGAAAGTAGATACATGATATGCTTCTTGGTTACATTGGCTTTGAGATTTTTTAATGTCTTTTATTTTTGGCAAATAATTAGCTTCCACAAATGACAATATTTCTTTGCCACAAATGATTGGCAAGTAGAGTGACTCAACGATTGCCACCCAATTGACTCAAAGACATGTTCATCAAATATTGCATTAACATTTGATTGGTGTCTCTTGTATGGCGTACACTTTATGAGAGTTTGGGTTTGACACACTAAATCGTAAAAATGTTTTTACAAATCCTCAAGATGAAATTCAAGGCCTTTTAATGGTCCAAACTTCTATGTATGTTGCAAGAAGAATTTAATGGAGTTTTCCCAAAAATATTTGCATCAAAAATGTGTCATCCCTATTAGGTGACATAGTACATATGGACTACATAATTTTTGACTACCTGGTTGGCATTAAATAGTGGAGTAAAGTCCATAACTACATCAGAAAAAAAAAAACTGATTCTATGTTTTTTGAAGAGATAGAGAGATTATTGCTCCCTTGGCAACAACATTTGAAATTGTTCAACCAGCAACCCTCCAAGAGCAAAAAAGATAGGAAAATTTCTTCATTAGGAGAGGTAAGCTCTCCTCAAGACACTAGCTTTAATGGCAAGTCAAAGTTCAATCGAATGGCAAGGATTAGGCTGATAATTGTGGACAATCCTACTTTAGAGTCACACAAGAGTAGCAATCTTTTAGATAGAAACAACTAGGTTTTCATATAAATATGGGATGTGGTTATATTTAGCAATCAATATTGGCATTGCCTACTCTATTTGGCCCAACACTAGAGTTAATGGTAGAGGAACAACCACGGAAAGATTGGTCATTTGATAATACAAACTTGATATTTGTAATGCACACAATTGGTGTATGACCATTAGTCAATTGAAGGTGGAGCTTCGTTACTAAAGGACTCAAATACATGCCACATTACAAGATTTGTAATATGGTGGCTTTGAGTTTTAAATGCAGGATGGCAATCTCATCTTCCATTCCTTGCAAAGGTGTTTCTTTAGCATAAAATGAAGACACATTGTAGATAGTTCACGTTTTCTTTATACAATGTCTGATGAAGATGTCAAACACACATTCATTGCATAACTGACACAACAACATTGATGGCACTGCTGGTGATAACAAGCATCAAAAATTTGACAACAATGATAATGTTTTCGAGACAATAGATGTCGATGCTGAAAATACTATTAAGTACAAAACTAACTATAATTCTAATAAATCAACTACAATTCTAATGATGAGGTTTCTAAAGATGGATGGTAATGATACGCCTGTTCTTCTGGCACAAACGATTCCTGATTTTGTTTATCATACATGTTGATGCCATTCATGATTTCCCTGTTACAATCTGAACGTTATGATTCACTACATGATTCATGTTTTCTCGTGATTGATTAGCAAGCCACCACATGGTGTCTGACTCTAGCCTATCAAAGAAAACAACTATATATGTATACATATATATGAACTGCTTAAATACTTGTTAGCCTACAGAATTGGTTCCATTTTTGAACCAAACTTTACTATTCAAGACAATATCACTTGGGTACCCTGCCCCCCATTTTTGTATACTCATTCATCCAATTGAAACAATGAGTGTTGATATTAATCAAAAGAGGAAGCTAGAGGCATTATTATCTCATAATTGGATAATAGACAGTTTTAAAAAACAAGACTATTTTCGACAAATTCCTCTTAACTCAATTCTCGTATGATGCTGGCATCTCATGACAAGGAACCCTAATCTATACCTATCTATCAGCTGTCATTAAAAAAAAAGAGAAGAGAAGATGGTTTTTATCCAGCTACAACATTCAAAGGTGGAATTTCCCACTCATCTTCTTCAATCCAATCCCCATAGATTGTCGAAATCATATCAGTAGGACCCTTCCACTTCACCTGAGACTTTTGCCCTTGCTTTTGAGATTGCACCACGCTCGTGGGGATGGCGCTCCCATTCTTCAAAACCGAACCAGAATTGTAGGATTCTGGGACCATAACAAAAACATGACAGAGTCATTTCAGTAAGCATGGAGAAAGTATTGCCCCAAGGAAACCATTTGTGACTAGTTATACAGTAAGTCATTTTACCTCACTGTTTCAAGAATTACTTGTATCTATCAAATATTTCGCACAATTTTTCTGGTGACTTTTTTTGGCCCAAAATGATTACATTCTAATTTTTAAGTGTACCTTCTTTCCCCTTATTTCCCCCTTTTTGGGCAGAGTATCAACTAATTATGCATACTTTTTTTATTTAGATCTAATTTCCTATATTTTTAGCATATTTCCCTTTCAAGAAACATAAAGCTTACTTTACTAGAAACAATTCCTTCTCATTTGTTAATTAGATGCATATCAGTCTTTATAATCCTAAAGCGTAACTGAAAAGGTGTATCTCTATCTCCTCCTAATCCACAAGACTATTGCTCAGACAAAAGAATTTTTTGCAGGTGGAGTAGCAACGGCCAGTGTCTTTAATTGAAGAAATAATATAACAGGCTGAACCTTCTGTACAGTGAGTAGGTCTTGTGGCAAAAAACATTCAGGAAATTTTGTCAATGGCTAAATGGCATTTTCAAGATTGGAATTCGGGGATCCTTTACGTTGTTCTAGATCTTTATCTCTTGATATCCACATCGGATTGGAATGAATCTTTATTTCTTGATTTCCACATTAGATTGGACAGAATCTTCTTCTTTTTCTTTACTCTTACTCGCAAATGGAAAGTAAGGGTAGCAAAGGGAGAATCTGGGACCGAATATTTTTGTACTCTAAAATTCTTCATCCTTCAGAATTACTCATCAAAGGCATCGATTCAGTCATTATTCTAGAATGGAATTAACAGAGATAGCTTTTAAAATGCAACAAGACCCTGCCCTGCCTGTGCTGCACTATCTCTCATCTCAAAAACAGATACATCTCATGTTTTTATTTATCTGTGTACTCAGGATTTTTTTCTATACAGTTTGGGTAATGTGCTTTCGCTTATATTGGTGTTTCAATCTATTGATGCAATAGATTGAAAACTCTTAGTGGTGAGATAACGTATTTAAAAGTAAATGTGACCTTGATCAGATAGAAAATAGGGAAAACAACATTCAAAAACTCCAGAAACAGATAAGCTTTTTAAAACGAAAATAAAGACCCAAAAACACATTAGTATCTGGATGACACCATGAGTTAATCACATAGACGATACATAAAACACAATATATGCTACAATCATTATCTTCATCATAATATATCATTTGCCTCATCTAAGGCAAATGTACTCGATATTGGCAATTAAATCATCAATATAGCTGGCAGAAGATGGAGATAATCATTGTTGGTATGCTATAACCCAGGACAGGCTCCAATCAGATAGCATAAATGCACTCCACCCCTTCAAGTATAACTTGAATGGTGTATATATGATCATCACCAAAGGTGGAAAAGAATAGAGTCAACAAATATGGTCTAAATTGATGCAATGAGTAAGAACCATACCACACTTATATCATTGAATTGGATAATGAGAAAACGTGGATCAAATCCACGAACGACTCTTGATAGGAAGATGGACCACTATAAAGGCCTATTTCAACACTTGTCACTAGATGGATTTATCATCAGGCCCTCTCATATAAACACATCTCTCTCATACGCTCTTTGGAGTGGCAAGGCAGGGCAGCTAACGAAATCTTCGCATCAGTTTGAGTTTGAGTGATGCAAACATGCACACAAAGTCATGGAAGAAGAGATCTGTCAATCATCCAATCAGTGTATGTGGAATTAGTGGAGCACTATGTTTGCCATGTGCTGTTTATTAAGAAATGAAATGGAGATACCGCTGCCTCTTTGAACAAAGCTCTGGTTCAATCTACAAGGTGATGAACCATTATAACCTTCTTTAGAGCCATCATCCCTCCTCAGACAAGGGACTCAAAGGCTACACAAACACAAATAGCATCTCCATCATAGCATTTATAAGAGGTTATGATAGATCAAGCAAAGGCAAATTGTCGTGCATGTGCCCATTCACCCTTGTTATTGACAAATTGAAGGCACTCAAACCAACACCGAAGGTTCTTCCCTCACTTCAGAGACCTCTCTATTTTGGATAAGCCCATACAGTATATCTTTCAGAGGCAGAAGCACCAATTCATCTAAGATCAATGTTAAGCGTTTAGCTAACCAGAAGATATGATCCTTAGGCTATTTTAATGAAATTCTTATATTTATTTTAGTTTCTAATTCTCAAAGATGAGATACAGTTTAAAATATAATTTCTTATACAGTCTCATTGGCCATTTTGACCTATTAAAAGACATGCATACATCTTTCTTTCCATTTCCCTTCCTTGAGTTTTAACTTCATCTTTTCTTTGTCATCCATCTACTTGCAACCATATCATTGAACCTTCCCCATCATTGCAATATTTCTTTTCTTCTCATTTGTTACTTTCTCCTTCCAGATGTTGATCTCTCCTCCTTTACTCCTACTAACACTGACTCTAACAATTGACACTTGAAATTTTATCCATCTATTTCTGGCTATCCACAATCGTCAAAATGTTTTTCAATATGTTGAAACTCGTTAATTATGTCATAGTTTAATAAATTGATTACTGAAACACATTTACACATGTTATACAATGCTACCCTATGTTTCTAACTTTCCCATCCCGAGGAACTCTGTTTCACCCATTTCCCACCATCCTTGTTTCAGGATTGTGCTCTATACATTGCACACAAGTTAGACAGCATGTTCTCTTCAACCTTAACCAAAATCAGATCAAGGTGGTTGATCCATGCATCTATCTAGGTAGGCAGTTCTTTATCATTCAGGCTGCACCCAAGAATATGGGATAAATGATCAGGCTAGATAGACGGCCATGCTATTGAAAGTGCCGAGAACAATTGGCAGTTTCAGAGCCCTACCTGATTACCATACCTTTGGCAATCCCATAGTCACAGAAACTAAATTATACATCCATCAATGAGGCATGAGCATCTCCCTACATGGATTCATACATAAACCGAGATACACGAATGTGTATAATTTTCAATGTACGATTAGAGGTTAGCTAAGTTCCAACTATCCTCACAAACACTAGAGATTGATGCAGAGAGGGCCAGGCTGCTTATATGTCAAAAGCAGACAGGATATCTGGGTTCTGCAAGAAGGTAAAAGAAAGAGGAGATCAATCACAAGATCTAAGCAAACAATTGCATCAAAGAGTACATCCTATACTCTCCACTCTGCCAGGTTATGAAGTGAGTTTAACCACATCAGATTGGGCAGGTTCTACAAGAGCTTCAGAGGCAGAGAGTTCATTCATTGAGTCATCTTCTGCAACGCAGGGGAAGGGGAAGGAAAGAGTCAGAGATCACTAACTTCTTTCTGATGTCCATTACCCAACCCAGTATAACCTCGTAGAAGCTCTTAAGATGGACAGAGATTGCAGGAAATATAGTCTACAAAAGACCAATTCACCAAGGAGGGTGCTGCTTGCTAGCCATAAGAGATCCACTGAGCCGGAACCCAGCTCACAAATCCTTGAACCTGACAGCCATACTGCATTCATGCCCTATTACGGGTGTAGCCCTAAGGACCAAAGTTAAAAGCCAATTATAATGGATATAAGTGTAGGATAAGTAAAAAACCCATTATCCTAGCAATTTAGATGACTCACAAAAACTTGGGACACGTGGTGGTCGAGGAGCCCCAGAAGTTCAGCTATATAAAGAAGACTATCTACCACCATTGACAAAGCAACTCAGAGAAGTTGCAAAGGCTATATTAGTAAGGTAAAGCTCTCATATTTTGGAACCGCGGTTTGTTGGAACTCCAAAATATAATACAAGGTCATATGAGGAGGTATGGGATGCCAATGCAGTTTAGTATTTGTCTCTTATCCATTTCTTGGGGGTGGCTGGTACGTTCAAGCATGTTTAATCCATTCTTTCTTTAATCTTTTAATTAATTGCCTGTCATTACTATTGGTCTTAAGATAGGCTGGCAACAGCAACTCCACTGATGCATGACATTATGTATCTCAACTTCAGTAATGCGTAGACATCTTTACGTTGCCATGCATATGCATTATTTTCATATAGCATCATAGAGATCCACCCATTCGTGTCATTCTTTTTAGATATCATAGGGATTCTTGAATAACTAATCCAAAAACCTAATGATTGATGTTGTATCGGACAAGACCTTTGCATGATGACAATATACTATGGGGATTGACTGCAATTACAGACAATGTTCATGTCCCTGCTGTAAATAATCAGGATCCATATCCTCATACCGAACCCCAAAGGTAAAGATACGATAATAGTAACGAGCAATTCCAACCCAACATTCTTATGTCTCTGGAATCCTTTCATCATTTTCCAAACACCACATTACACACTTCACTTTCATGATGCTTCTGTTTGGCTCACTTAATAAATTAAAGAACATTAAATTTCCTGGGCAGCCAAAAGGAGAATATATAGAAATAAACTCAAATAACATAATAAATAGAAGAGAGCGTTACTAAATCGCACTTTGAAGTGAACAGGCAGTGTCCACTTATAACATCAAGAAATATTA
Source organism: Azolla caroliniana (assembly GCF_043228905.1). Lineage (NCBI taxonomy): Eukaryota > Viridiplantae > Streptophyta > Polypodiopsida > Salviniales > Salviniaceae > Azolla > Azolla caroliniana. Next base: position 20,486,371 of record NW_028230447.1, on the reverse strand, counting down.
CATTTACAAGGAAACCAAATGAAGCATTGAAAATTTGAAAGGAATGGCTGTGTCAGACAATCCCTATCCAAGAAACTTCCAGTCAAGTTTTTGACCTTGACATGTACAAAGGGGACAAAATACAACAAAAACACAAAGAAAATTTGGTGATTAATAACGAAAAAAATCCCAAACACTGATTGAAATAAAATCAACTAATGGAGTACATAGCTATAGTAACATGAACGAAGTGACACTTAACAGGACAATGCAAATCAAGCAACATCAAGTTTATTTGACCGCCACAACTGAAAAGTAACACATATGGCGAATAAAATCAAAATGAAGTAATGGCACTTTGACCAAAAAAGAAATGTCTACTTATTAAATCAAGTAATGTATGCAGAAACTGGCATTTTCGAACAAAAGGAAGAGAATGTGACCAAAAAAGAAAGACCGCTTACTAAAGCACGGAATGTTATATGAACAGAGTGGTACTTTCGAAAATCAACCAGCATCAAATTTCACTAGGCATCCAAAAAGGAACATATACCAAAATGAAATCAAGTAAAATGGAACCTGAAGAGCCATGAACAAAGTGGCATTTCTGACCGAAAGGGCAATGTCCAGTCGTCTCCCATTTATTGCAAACTCGAGTTTTCCAATTTGAGGGGCGCTCATTAAGACCACCACCATTACCACCACCACTTACATTAGCCAAACCGTTAGATGGAGGACCAACCATACTGGGGCCGAGACTGATCGCATTGCTCTCTCTAAGCACTCGGACTTGAGAGCCTTGATCGTCATGCAAGAAGATGCACCTATCGCCATAAGGACATCCTTCTTCTGTATAAAACTTGCGGCAAGGGCGGGGGGTCTTGTGGAACCTTGCATTATCAGAGCCCGTTGGTTCACCTTGACCTTGACCTTGACCTTGACCTTGACCTTGACCTTGGCCTTGGCCTTGGGGTGGACCCTGGGTTGGACCTTGACATTCACTTTGGGATTGACCTTGACCCCGCGATGCTCGTTCGGCCTCTTGGGCAGCCACCATTTCCTCCCATCCGGGCGGTGGTTTGCGTAGCTCCTCCATCCCATGAGCGAAATTACAATTGGAGTTGTAAGGGCACGTGCCTGCGCGGAATTTACAACACAATTTCGTCTTGAAAAATATGCTTCCGGTTCCTTTGCCTTTCGAAGAAGCAGAAGAAGAAGAGCACACTGCTGGGGACGACTCTGCAACCGTCATCGTTGTCGTCTCTCCTGAGAAAGAACTGGTTCCTTTCATGCCATTACTATTGCTCTGTTTTTGTATGCAATTCCCTCCTCCTCCGCCTCCTCCTCCTATTCCACTATTGCTAGACCTGGATCCATGGTGGAATTCGTACGGATCATCAGAGCTCTGCTCCATGCTGAAGGGGGGCAAAACAACAGAAGAGGAACTTCTTTCCCTCATTTCCCTTTCTCTTTCTCCTACCCCCATCTCTGAGGACATGCTTCTCGCTCTCTTCTGATGGTGATTTTGGTGGTGGTGATGATGATGATGGTGATTGTGGTGGTGGTTGTGGGGATTATTACTCTGGTGATGGTGATGGTGATGGTAGCTATGCTGATGACCTCTGGCCTGATCAGAGGAGTCGTTCCCTTCATAGTCATCGTCAGACCATGCGCTCTGCGATGAGGGGGGGGCCATGGAAGACGACGCCTCCACCTCTGCGGCGGCGGCGGTGGTATCCATGGCGCCTTCTCTTGCTTCTGCGTTTCTGCTCCTGCGTTTCTTGCTTTTCTGCGTCTCTCTGTTTCTCTCTGTTTCTCTCTCTCTCTCTCTCTCTCTCTCTCTGTTTCTTCCATAGTATGAATCATACGTGCATTCGCATTCCCGAATGATTAAATCATTCGCGTACGAAAAAACACCCTCCAAGAATGATAAATACCATACTTTTGGATTAACTATTTATTATGAGGTAAATAAACCTAAAAAATGGAGAAAAAAAAAACATTTAAAAAAATGGGGAAAAACAAAACCAAAAACACAAGAATGTTTGAAAACCATTCGCATTCGTTTTCCAACGTAGGAAAACGAATGTTATGCTAAACGAACACGAATTTTACTTACTAATACTCAACTTTCTTCTTCTTCTCTTTTTGGTAAAAGCACACAATTATATCAATTATATCTCCCATCTCATCATTTCATCCATTTTGAAACCCATCGTTGAGGTCTCAAACAACAACGGGTCAGAACTTACCAAATGTCCGATAAGTACTTCCAAATGGTACACGCTAGTTATATCGGACATTTAATGAACCTATGTGTACTATCCTCCAATGGAACGGTGCAAAAGAAAAACAAGCGCCAGACCCTAGTCCTCGTCTCTTTTAAGGCCGAACCTAATGGGCGCCCACCAATCATGTCTCTCCATATGAATACCTTTGCACAAAATGGTAGATGGGAATGCCAACCACGTTGTAATATTTTCCACCACCTTGCATTTGTCTTATATACATTCCACAACTTCGTTGCTTTAGGAGATATCCAAGATAATGATGCCATCGCATGATGATACAATATATTTGTAGTGACCTGTAACAAGCGTGTACCATCTTGTAACCGCCAATCTACCCAAGGTGCAAATTTGGTTTTCAATGGCAAAGATCCTTGCAACAATGGTATATCATGTAATTTCTCCCAAATAAATCCATAATTTGGGGGAATACATAACCATCTCTTGGCATCTTTAAAATCCGACAACCTTTGAGATTCATTATCAACCACATCTTCCAAATGTACAATCCCTAATCATCGAAATAAACGATTGAATTGAGATCTCAACTTCTCTTTCCCATGCCAAAGCAACACTCGAGAAGAAACAAGCAATTCATTTTGTAATGAATTACAATATTCTCGATCACTTGATGGTCCCCATTCAAAAAGAGATAATGCATCTTGCCACGATCTTACCAAATGTTGTCCACATACGGAATGTCGAATCTTTAGAGGAATACTTCCATTGAGTAGTGACCACCATGATGCTTGAATCTTTGTTTTCCCATGCACCAATCCTTCATGCTCAATAAAACATTGCATCATAGATATCCATGGTTGATCTTGTTGACATATATCTCGTAATAATGCAAATCTATGAGCCAACAAATGTCGTTCCAAATCAAATATTGTTGCACCACCTAACCTTTTAGGCGTAGCCAAATGGTCCCATGAAATCCATGTAACTCCATCATTTCTTCCTTTCGCCACAACATGAACCGAATAGGTTGTAACATGTTTTGTAATGCCTTCTTAGTCCAAGGAAGTAAAGGCAAAAAATATAATAACATAATAACATGGGTATCAAGATACATTACAACACTTTGAGTCATACATGAAAGGGCCATAATTGAGACTTTCAATACATAAATTTGTCCCTCAATTTACTACCAATCCAATCAATCAATTGAACATTTGTAACATCAATGCCCAATGGATAATGTTGATAAATTGAACCTCGTGTAATCACTGACCCTCACCATCCCAAACCTTCCAAATCACTCTCCGCACAATGTGAGACTTCCTCCAATTTATATACAACCCTAAAGCCAAAGCAAATTGATCCTAAACTTGCATACTCCTTTTAAGATTTTCTTTTGAGGCTTGTAAAAACATAAAAGAATCATCAACCAATTCTTGTGCCACCATTTGTCCACCAGAAGGAAGATGCAAACCCATAATATCACCACTAGCCGCAAGATTTGACAACATTACTAACAAAGGATGTGTAACAATAGCAAATAACAATGGGCTTAGTGGACATCCTTGCTGCACGGATCTAGTAAGAAACACTTTCGGAGTGACTCTGCCATTAAGCATCACATGGGAGGTTGCATTTTGCCCTAGCAAAAAGATAAGTCGACACATACAAGGACCAAACCCCATATTATACATCACACCTGAGAGGAAAGACCAATTAACATGATCATATGATTTTTCCAAATCTAATTGCACCATAACCATTTCTTGATGTGTATGTCGAGCATAATCGGTAGCCATTTGAACATTCAAAATATTATGCAATATATTTCTACCTGTAATAAAACCATATTGAGATGGATGAATAAGTTGAGGTAAGAACTTTTTAAGTCAGTTGGATAATATATTTGCAAACACTTTGTACAACCATCCCATCAATGAAATATATTTCTCTATGTGTGTGTGTGTATCAATATGTCTCTATTGTTTGTGACTCTGTTGTATGTGTGCTTGTTGTACGTGTGTGTGTGTGTGGTTGTCATAGTTCATAATATTCGCGTATGTCCAATTTACTAGACGTACGCGAACGTTTGCAAACGTACGCGTATGATACGCGATATTCGTTTGGCTTCTTCTTCTTTTTTGGGTTTTTTTAATTTTTGATATTCATAATTCTTTGTGATTAGAAGTGACGTCTGACACACACACACTCTCTCTCTCTCTCACGAGAACTGACATATCTTCTCTCTCTACAAAATCTAGATATCTAATATACATATTACACACTCCCTCACATAGACAAAACCCATAGCTCCTCTCTCTCTCTCTAGAGTCTAGATATACACTCAACCACTATCTCCTCACACATGCAAAACAAGGCTTCTCTCTCTCTCTCTCTCTCTCTCTCTCTCTCACACACACACACACACACACACACACAATGTACACCATATGTATATATCTATGTACCGTGTATGGATTTCAATCATACTTGGAGCCTTTTCACGAATGAGTATGATGCGAATATTGACGTTTGAGTATGACACAAATGGGATGTATGGCTAGAACTATGGTGTTTGTCTGTTTGTTTGTGTCTTGTGTTTGTTGTATGTGTATATTGTTTGTGTTTGATGTTTGATGTTTGCGTTTGTGACTTTGTCTTTGCCTTTGCCTCTGCCTCTGCCTCTGCCTCTGCCTCTGTTGTGTGTGTGCGCGCGCGCGTTTGTGCTAGTTCTTTGTCTTTGTGTCTTTGTCTTTGCCTCTGTATGTGTTTGTGATGTTGTGAGTCCACACCTTCCACTTAGAGGGCAACTCATAGCACGAGCTTTTGGCATGATGATTCTTTCATGTTTATGTTATGCCTATTGTTAGATTATTGAGGAGGGGATGGACATATAAAACCAATAACCTTACCGTCCAGATTATGTATGGATTGGAGTAGATCTAACCTCATCTCATGTACTAAGAGTTTTAATTTTGAATGTTTGGGATGGCAAGGATCTATGGTTATAAAAGGATCTACTTTTAAACACTTGGGATATCCATTGGGAGTTAATCTTAGAAATGGGCAATTAGTTGAATGGATGACAAGCAAGTCGAGGGATAAGTTCATGTATTGAAATTTGAAAGTCACAATCTTGGCCATTGCATGCTGCATGTGAGGCCTAAAAGTCGTGGAATGTATTATAAAGCCTACGATGATTGTTTTTTTCATTGTTACTGTGGTCCAAGAACGACTTGCATTCCATTATTAACCTCTTTGATATTTGTTGTAGAGAAAGAGGGATAAGATGAGGAACACATGGATTTCATGGAACCATCTAGAAACTATACACACTTAGGGAGAGCTGCAATATTGAATATGTCTATGCATGTGATTGCTCATAGAGTTTTTGGTATTGTAAACCAATGTTTTTTCACTCACAACCATAGATCTCTATTCTCCAATATTTCATTGAGAATGGAGTTTAACACATGGTACGAAAACGGTTAAGGCATCATGGTAGCCATTACTTAATGAAGTATTCCTCATAAAATCCATTACTCTTCATGTGATCAACACATTGGTTGTCTCATGCCACAAAGCGTTCTCTTTATTTGCATGTGCACTATCATCTAGTAAAGAGCATTGTAATTTCTTGCTAAAGGAGCTCCTCCTAAAGTTGGATTGATATGCACATAAAGAACTTTACTTTGAAGTGTGGGTCCTCAAAAAATGGTGACCTCCATGTTGGTTGAGGAGTTGGTGTTGCAAGAAATTTTGGTACCTCATTATGTTGAGCAATCAAGCTCAATGTCCAATGTCTATGTGAACTCACAACTAGTAGGTGCATGTGTGTGGCTTTGATTTATAACATATGTGTGATCACACATGTGGTGTGTGCATGGATGAGCATTACAAGCCTCTCACACACTTGCTATAAGCTTGCAACTCCCATTGACATACAATATCTTTTATATCCTAGCTAAATTGTGATGATAATGAGAAAACATTTGCAATCTAGTGAGAAAGTAATCCTATATAAATAAACCCTCTCTCTTGTCTCTTGTTATGATTAGTTTACCCCAATGGTAAATTAGACTATTAATTATAAGCCTTGTGTTCAAAGCTCAACTTTCAAACCTCTTTATCACATAGTATATATTCTCTCTCTCTCTCTCTCTCTCTCTCAACGCTATGTTATTTTATGGACATCAAGAAATCCTTTGATTCCATATCAAGGAGTGAACTGGTAGAGATCAAATGCCATTAGTGCATAGAACAATTGTAGCACGATTGTATGAGTACGCAAGGTGCCAAAGCAAAATGGATAATGGTTTCTCAAAGTACTTTTTGAGCAACATGGGAGCCAAGCAAAGAGTGCCCAAAACTCATGCATGAACTTATTTTTATACTCCTATATGATGATGTTCTTTTATTCTCGTTTAATTTGGATGATATGCCACACATACTTGATGTATTGGATACATTTTGTCAAATCAATGGGCTAACTATTAATGTAGATCAAATGAAAAATGATGGCAATATAATAAAGGCCACACACCTAAGACACTATCCCACTTATATACAAGGGAGAACCAATACAAGTGGTGTAACACTTTAAATATACTAGTGATAATGTCCCATCGACAAATAGTTGAAATGTATGCTATGAGTCTAGACTTCAAGCGGGTTAGAATAGTTATTATATGTTCGAGAATCAATGCAACCAAAGTGATACTTGAGGATGAGAAGTGAGATTGGTGTTATTCCATTAAATGATGTCCAAGTTTTGCTTTATGGAGTGGAAGTGCATGTGGCACTATCTCACATAGTACATGGAATGAAATAGATAGAATCCAAATTTTTTTCTAACATAGACAATTTGGTGTAAAATCCTCAACATCCTATTCTATCATGCTATTAGAAATAGATGCTTGGCCCATCGAGGTACTAGCCATGCAAAGAGTATACAAATATATCACATAAGTCAAGAATATGGTTGATCATAGATTGCCTCAACAAGCTTGGAACATAGGTTGCATGGTACAAAATACTAATATGAGCAAAATCCTCTCATCTGGTTGGGTGATTGACAAGTTCGGCATTATGAAATGGATTAATAGATGGGAAGTAAAAGATCCAACAACACACCACCCTACTATGTACTCCTTATGGTTTGCATATACTTTATTCCCACTTGATTATGATGCATTTTATTCCATGCATGAATTATGAATGTAAATGCTTGGTGTTGCCATGATAAATGTAGAATTTAAATCTAACAAGAAAAAATAGATATGCAATTCACTAGAAAATTATTGCATTTAAAATTGGTTGAAAGGGGTGCACGATGTCTTGAAATATGCAAAACACTCAACTTTCTAGACTCCAACAAAGTTCTCTACAAAAGTATGGTGTAAAGCATAAGAACATGCATGTAGAGGAATGAAGGTTTCACATTTTGGCCTAGTATAAAGCAAATGAATAGTTAGGAAAATTCGTCTCATATGTTTTGGCAATCAGATGTATAGGGGGGAACTTATTGTAAAGTCAATCCCTTCACCAAGGCTTTCCTAAGGGTTTTTACTTATTTTGGTAAGTGGGTTCCAGAATATGACTCATATTTCATACATTAACAAAAGCACTATGTTTAATGCATAGATTAAAAAACATTATAATTTGCTTCGGTTCATATTGATTTTACGCTTGCACTACAACAAGTGTTTTGACAACCCTAAAACTTGTTACACCCACTATCTCGACCATTGAATGTTGAACAAGGCCACGAATTACATTGAGAACAAAGGTCCATTGCTTATGACTAACAATGGTGAACTTATTGGTCTCACCTAGTGTTGTGTACACATAATGTAGGTGAGGGTAGGTCACTAATATTTACATAAGTGAAGGGTATGTTCACTAATGCTAAAAAGTGACTAATGTGATTAGATAGAAGGTTCAAGGAATGATAGGTGCATGCACTATCATGATTTGGACAACCAATGAATGGAGAGTCTTTTAGAAAGGCACATTTATTCAAGGGGCTTAGGGAGAGGTATAAATATGAGGCTTAGCTCATAAGCACATTATGTCGGAAGGTTGTTGCATTAGACACCGGTGGTGCGCGGGCTAGGCTTTCGTCTCGACAATTGTGTTATCTTTTCCAACGGTATGGGACGTCAGTGGTAGGTTGGCTATGTCTTGATCATAGCTCGGGGGTGGTTGGGTGGAACAGGTTCTTCTATCCAATCATTTTTCCTTTGTTTTACTTTATTTTGGTCTATTGATTAGTAATAGACTCTTAACACTTAGGAAGAATGACTAAACTCCAAGTTTTTGAGAATAAAAAGATGGGGACTCAAGGGATGAAATGGAGGGCAACGAGTGTTGGTTCGATCATGCAAACCCATAAAAAGAACCTCCAATCAAGGAGGACATACAAACTCACAAACACCACAGACAAATGAAACCCTTAAAAGAGACACCTTTGTGACCATACATGCATATATTGAAAACTAATGTGGGGAACTCTTGGTGCCACATGGTAGACAATGGTGTCGATGACGTGAGTAGCTACCATTGGTCCAAGCAATATGAGCATCTTCTAAAGCTAACATGTGACCACCTGGGGAGTTGTTGCCGCCACATGGCAGGTGATGGTGTTGATGAAAGGGAGAGCTACCATTGGTCCAAGCAATACGAGCATCTCCGAAAGCTAACACGTGGGACAATGTTGCTTGCCACACGGCAGGCGATGATGCTGATGACATGGAGAGCTATCATTGGTCCAAGGAATATGAGCATCTCTGAAACCTGACATGTGAACCATTTGGGGGAACTGTTGCTGCCACATGGCAAGCGATGATGATGATGCTGATGACATGGAGAGCTACCATTGGTCCAAGGAATATGAGCATCTCTGAAAGCTGACATGTGAGCCACGTGGGGAACTGTTGCTGCCACATGGCAGGTGATGGTACCAATAACATGGAGAGCTACCATTGGTCTGAGCAATACAAGCATCTCCAAAAGCTAACATGTGAGCCACGTGGGACACTATTGCTTGCCACATGGGCGGGTGATGATGTTGATGGACATGGAGAGCTACCATTGGTCTGAGCAATACGATGATATCTGAAAGCTGACACGTGAGCCACGTGTGACACTGTTGCCTATATTGCAGGCGATGGCGCTGATGACATGGAGAGCTACCATTGGTCCAAGCAGTACGAGCATCTTCGAAAGTTGACATGTGAGCCACGTGGGACACTTGTTGCCTGCCGCCACATGTCATTCCTGTGATGCTGGGCTGCCATTGGTCCAAGTGTACATGGGCATCTCTGAATGTGACGAGCGAGCCACGTGGGCAAATCACTATGCGCCACATGGCGGACAAATCCGATGATGTGGAGGGCTGCCATTGGTCCAAGCACATGACCCAAAGCCAGAATAGAGAGTCCCTTCTTCTTCCTTCTTCCTGCTCTTCTGCACTCCTCTCTGGGCATCTAAAAACCCTAAAAAACACAGAAACTCTCATCTTGAGGAAGGATTCCCCTGTCTTAGACCATCGGCATAGCTTGAGAAAACGTAAGCTATGGTTCCACACAGAGAAGAAGAAGAAGAAGAAGAAGAAGAAGAAAGAGGAAAAGACAGAGAAGAAAGAAGCCAAAGATATGTGATGAATTCCACAGCGACACTAAGAGAAGCCATCTTAACTAGGCTACCTAGTATGAGATACCGTGTACAGGGTTGCTTGAGTGATCACACGATTGGGATTGTTTCTCCCTTCTCAAATTATCTGTCACTTTCTGTGTACTCTTCTTCTTCTGCAGTATTTGTTTCGGTTCCATACAGATTGGGATCCGAGAGAGTGAAATGGTCATGTTCAAAAGGCATCAGTAAAATTCTAATGGTGGATTCAATTAACATTCTTGAATTTGAGTAAGAAAAGAAGGTTTTATTCTTCTTTCAAGAAGTATTTCTCCTGACGATCTGAGAGACAGAGTGAGAGAGAGGGAGAATGTCAACACAATGGAGCAGGGCCTCTCCTATTTCCATCGAAACCATGGCGTCTCAACTCAAGCATTGCGCTAAAGTTCAGAACCTTCATCAAGGTAAGCTCATCCATGCCTTTATCACGAAATCAGAGAAATATGCACACAATACGTTTCTCATGAATTCTGTAGTACACATGTATGGGTCATGCCATAGCTTCTCAGAAGCAAAAGAAGCTTTTTCTAGTATACGGAATCCCAATACACACTCATGGAATATATTCATCAATGTCTGTGTGAAGTCCGAGAAAGCCGATGAAGTTTTCCATGCTTTCTCCCATATGCTAAAGAAACAAGAATTGTTGATGAATTCCTACACGTGTGTGTGCATTGTGAATGCGTGTGCGAAATGGGTCCTTCTTGAGATGGGTCGGAATCTCCACGCAGCTGCAATCGTGGAATCGGTCCGGTGTGAAAATGAGCTTGTCGTAGCGACAGCTCTTGTGAAAATGTATGGTCGATGTGGTGCCCTGGAGGATGCGAGAACAGTATTTGATTTGATGCAAGATAAGGACTTGATCGCGTGGAGCTCTATCATGGTGGCATATACTCATAACAACCATGGCCTCGAGGCCATTCAATTGTATTATCTTATGAAGAATTCATGCTTTGTCCCCGACCAAATCACTTGCCTTTGTGCCATTGATGCCTGTTCCTGTATTCGAGAATTGAAAGAAGGCCAACGAATTCATGTTGTTGTGCTGGACAGTGGATACTCACACGACATTGTTATGAGTTCTTCCCTCTTTAATATGTATGGAAAGTGTGGGGACCTCGAGAGAGCAATGGTGGTTTTTGCTCAAATCCCGGATAAGAATCTGATAACGTGGAACTCTGCCATCGCGATATTTGCAGCGAATGGCCGCAATGAAGAGGCCATTTCTTTCTTTTGCCAGATGCAACTCGAGGGCATATGTCCAGATGTGTCCACTTATATCTCGGTTCTCAATGCATGCAATACCATATCACACCTTGAAGATGGAAGAAGGTTGCACTCTAGAGTGGTTCTTGGTGGTCTCCACGGCAATATCATCTTGCAAACAGCTATGATTACGATGTATGGAAAATGCGAAGCCCTTGGTTTGGCAAAAGAAAATTTCCATGAGATAATGCATCCAGATGCCATCTCTTGGTGTGCCATCATCACTGCATGCATGCATAATGGGCATGATAAAGAAGCATTGAGATATTTCCAGCAGATGCATCACCTCAGGGGTCTTGATGCGGATGCCGCAATCTTTGTTTCAGTCCTCGATGCATGTGGTAAGTTATCAGCTCTCGACAAAGGCCAAAACCTGCATTCAGCCATTGTTGAAAGTAGACATGATAGAGATATCACTGTAGCTACTGCCCTCATCAACATGTATGGCAAATGTGGTAGTCCATACAATGCCGAGATGGTATTCCAAAGGATAGATGGATGCCGGAATATGGTCACATGGAGCGCCATGATTGCGGCATATGCTCATAATGGGTATGAAAAGGAGGCGATTGGTTTGTTCCGGAAGATGGAAGATCAACGCATAGTGCCAAATGAAGTCACATCCCGGAGTGTTCTCACAGCTTGCAGCTATGCTGGGGAAATCACGAGTGGTCTTCATTCTTTTCTATCTAGGGGTCATATAAATGGGTTATCGCCTACAGAAGAAGAGCATAGCTTGTCAATAATTGACCTTCTTGGACGTGCTGGCCGTCTAGATGAAGCTGAAGATGTGGTTAATTGGGTCCCAAAAGAAAAGAAGGTGATGGCATGGGCGTGCTTGCTAGGTGCATGCCGAATGCATGATGATGTGGACCGTGGAGTTAAGATTGCAGCAAATTTAGTTGAGCTTGCTCCAAATAATGCTGCTTCATATATCTCTCTTTCTAACCTTTATGCATCATCGAGTAGTGTGATATAAACTGCATTTTTTAAAAATCCTTGACCATATATGTATGTATTGCCACATGGTGTAGAGGACAAATTTGGAGTCTTTAGACATCCACACTCATTGAGTTGGCATTGTTGTGAAAGGCCTCATGGTACTAAGAGGTTGGACCCATGGAACTTGGAGAGTGGTCAAGGAGTTTTCTCCAAGCTTTCATACACCCTCAGTTAGATGTCCAAGTGTTCTCCATTGTTGGAATCTCAGGTTTTTGTACTTTATCCGCACTGAGCTCAATGGTGCTGTCTCACTTTGAGGGGGGGTTAATAATTTACAAAAACAGAGACATTTGGCTCTTTCAAGTGATTGTCATCATGGGTAAGCAATACTCCAATCTCTATATGAAGGGACCTATCTTGCACACAGGATTATAATATTGCTGGATTATGTGCAAAATGACCAATTGCAATTGGACTTTTACGTGAGGCTAGAGGATAATCTTGTAATGATTTTGTAAAGGAATTTGCCTACAAATTAACAACCACATAATGCGAAATCAAACCATTCATTCCATTGATCCTTATGACAATTGATTGTACGGGAATAACAATGGTCAAGGCATTACAAGCACAAACTTTGTCATTCTTTAAGATGATGTTAAGCTTATGTATTGAAGACTGATCTCACATTTATTCTAATGTGGAAATCATTTTCCTCATATTTTCCCTACATGACCTTTAATCTCCACACAACAAATTTCTTTGCGTTAGCTTTTATTGTATTTTTCATGTTATTTCTTTGGTTTGATATCTTTGGGATTAAAAACGAGCAATTAGAACTTCATTGTTCATTGATAATAAGATATTCTTTATTAGTGGATTTTCCATTTGTGTTTGAAGCATACAACAAGAAAACAAAGCAATATATACCATTTCATAATGGTCAAAAAGTTTTGAAATGGGATTTTTTCTTGTGTAGGATGGGCAAAATGTATACATTTGAATAAAATACTTCCTTACACGTGCCATCACATTTAATGTTTTCTTGCTCTTTAAGGTAGTTTGTATAATGGTAGTATAGAATAACTAAATCCCTGTACTTGCCTCTAAGTATACAAGTGATTGTTGACGTGTTGAGATATCAAGCTCAACTATCTAATGTGTACATGATCCCAAAAGTAGAGGGCATGCATATGTGGTTAAACTATCCAACATGTGTATGATCACACAAGCGGCGTGTGAATTGCATTAAAATCCAACTCACTCCCTTGTTATCATAGCCCATCCACTTCTTGTGTGTGGTGTTTGATGTTGTACAAGAAGAGTAGACTCATACATGTCGAGTACTTGATCATTTCTAGTGTAATGCAACTTCACGGCACCCGTGTGGAGGAGCTCCACCATATTTCATGTGTTGAGAGTATTGGAAGAAGTGAAAAAAGAAGAGAAGGCTAAATTATGTATATCAAGATGTTTCAACAAATGGGTAGCTCTCTCCCTTGTGAGAAGCTTGACCCTTCACATCATGGAAGTACAAGATGCACCAATACCTTGTTGGTCAAGGGTATTGGGGATATATCAAAGAAAACCTCGAAAATATGTCTGACATAATTGATACCAACTATCTAGGATGGAAACAAACAGTGAGAAATGTTTGTCTCCCAGCTTGAATCTAAGATCATATACTCGACAACATGAGGGATGCAAAGATGCTGAAGGGAACAATTGAAAAACTAAAGAAGATCTGAATACTGTTTACACAACCTCTCTCAAGCGTCAAAGCTATCAAGAGTTTAATGATGTTCAACAAAAGGGTATGTTTGTCAACAACTATACCCTTAAAATCAAGTTTTTGTGTGATTTACTTTCCACAATGTAAAGAATCAAGAGATGGATTCTTGTGAAGTGTATGTGTGTGTATGAGAGAGAGAGAGAGAGAGAGAGAGAGAAACAAGGAATACACAATGTAAACGTCTATTAACAAAGGAGAAAGACTTAACATTATACAAGGTGGGAGGAGGGTGCTTTATGTAGTCACCCTCTCTCTTCATTAACTACAAGGCTCATGGAGCATGGGGAATGTGAAAGCTCATAAGTTATGTGTCATAGAATATGATTCTATGACTCATACTAAATGCTAGAATACCATAGTGGTGACATAATGGTGACTCTTTACCGTTGGAGTGTCTCTTCACTCTCAAGGTGAGTTCACACACTAGACCAAGTTGAGCTTGATTCTCAACACGCCCCCTCAAGCTCAAGTCGGGTCGGTTTCAGACTATATCCGAAATCCACTTCAACTCGCGTTCTGGAGTCCGCGTCAACTCGTGTCGACTCGCATGTATGCGGAGTTGCGGAATCCGTGCTCCAACTTGCGTTGTGCGTAGTTACGAAGTCAGTGCTTCGGCTTGCGTGTGTAGTTGCGAAGTCTGTGCTTCGGCTTGCGTCTTCCTTCGTGGCTTTGTTGCATGGTTGCAGAATCTACGCGTTATTGTGTAGTGTCTTCAGTTCTCCCCCTCAAGCTTGGCAGGTCAGGGATCGTCAATCCGAGATCGGTCATGAATTGCCATAGCTTGTTGGCTCCTAAGGATTTAGTGACGGCTCCTAAGGATTTAGTGAAGATGTCGGTCGTTTGAAGATTGGTGCTAATGTGTTGTAGGTCGACATCGCCAGCCAGGACGCGCTCTCGGATGAAGTGATAGTGCACTTCGATGTGCTTTGTCCGCGCGTGGAACACTGGGTTCCGAGACAGATAGATACTGCTCATGTTGTCGCAGTAAAGGGGAGTCAGATCCTTGATGGGTACGCCGAGATCCTTCAAAATCCTCTTGAGCCATACGACTTCACACGCAGCTACGGCTGCGCCCCTGTATTCCGCCTCCGTACTCGAAAGAGCGATGGTAGGCTGCTTCTTGCTACTCTAGGATATGGCTCCGCTGCCGAGGGAGAAAACAAATCCGGAGGTTGATCTTCTATCGGCTTTGTAGCCGGCCCAATCGGCGTCGGTGTACCCCTCGAGTCGTATTGGCGTCTTGTAGAGGATGCCGCAATCCATTGTGCCACTCACGTATCGTAGAACTCGTTTAGCGCAATCCAAGTGAGTATCACGCGGTGTTTGCATGAATTGGCTAAGGAGGCCGACCGGATAACTGAGATCGGGTCGTGTGATCGTGAGGTAGATGAGACTCCCGATGAGTTGCCGATACTGAGTCGGCTCACACGCTTTGGTGCCAGAGTGCGCATCTAGTTTGAGATTACAATCGAGCGGGGTTGCCACGGATTTGCACTCAGCCATCCCGAACTTGTATAACAAGTTGAGGATGTAGTGTCGTTGAGAGATCATGATTCCGGCCGGAGTCCGAATTACCTCGATGCCGAGGAAGTAGTGGAGCTCCTTCATGTCCGTCATCTCGAACTTGTCGGAAAGGAGGGATTTGACTTTATTGATTTCGACGAGATGCTCACCTCCAATGACTAGGTCATCCACATATAAAATGATGACGATCGGACTTGCGGAATCGCTTCGTATGTAGAGGGAGTTGTTCGATTTTGACATACGGAAGTTGATTTGATGAAGATATTGTGTTATCTTCGAATGCCAAGCACGCGGTGCTTGCTTGAGGCCGTAGAGTGGCTTCTTGAGTCGGCATACAACTTTCGGATGGGTGCTTGAGTTGAAGCCGGGTGGTTGGATCATGTACATCTACTCTTCTAATTCACCTTGTAGAAAGGTGTTCTTGACGTCCATTTGATGGAGGTGCCACCCTTTCGCCGCGGTAATCGCAATTACGGGCCGTACCGTCGTCATCTTTGCCACCGGGGCAAAGGTCTCTTCGTAGTCGACGCCATGCGTCTGAGCGTATCCTTTTGCTACGAGTCGAGCTTTGTAGCGGTTTACGGAGCCATCGACGTTATACTTCACCTTGTAGATCCATCTGCATCCGATCGCCTTTTTGTGTGGTGAGGTGAGAATGAGATCCCACGTCTCGTTCTTCCGCAGTGCCTGCATCTCCTCGTTCATTGCTTCGATCCCTCGCGGGTCCTTCGCGGCTCCCGTACTGTCGCTACCTTCATCATAAAGGTGTAATGGTACGCCATATAATCGTTGTATCCGAATCGGCTTACGGGGTTCTTTTCACGAGTGGATCGGCGGAGCTTTTCATTTGCAGAGGTGAGGGCTTTCTTAGCTCCGATTGGTACATCGAAGCCGCTGAACTCACTATCGAGTGAGTGAGTCAATTCATCGTCGTCGAAGCGGTCGTCTTCATATTCCGCCATTTTCGCCTTGCCTTTGTCCATCTTAGAGCTAGGCCGTGATGTGCTTTGATTGCTCAAAGGCTCTTGTGGTTCGCTCAGTCGGGTCGTGATCGTACTTTCTTCGATCATGCGCGTAGGGCGATCTTCATCCTCGATCTCTTGTTCGGCAGATTCTGGGACGAGTGGAGTCGGAGTTGGAGTTGTCTCTGGTGCGTACCAGGATGCGGACTTGTCAAAAACGATGTCTCGACTTACTCAAGGTTTTCGAGTTGAGGGGTTGTAGCACTTGTACCCCTTTTGCTCCAATGAGTATCCTACAAGGATACATTTCTCTGACTTTGGGTCAAGCTTTTGACGCTTCTCATCGGGGATGTGCACGTACGCAATAGAGCCGAATATCCGAACATGTGATAGGTTTGGCTTCTTTCCGAAGAATCTTTCGTGCGAAGTGACCTCGTGCACGCAAGATGTTGTGCACCGGTTCATTAGGTAGACGACCGTATTTGCCGCTTCGGCCCAATATGACTTGGGCATATGCTTCTCGTTCATCATGGCCCGCGCTACTTCGAGGATATGCCGATTTTTGCGCTCGACTACTCCGTTTTGTTGCGGAGTGTGTCGGCAAGTGAATTCTCGCTGAATTCCTTCCTTTCGGAGATACGTCGTGAAATCGTTCGAGAAGTACTCCTTGCCGCCATCCGATCGGCATCGTACATGTCGGCCCGTGGCTTTCTCGACATCATTCTTGAAATTTTGGAAGTGTCCGAACACTTCGCTCTTTTGCCGCATCGGGTAGATCCAAGTGTGCCTTGAAAAGTCGTCGATGAAGAGCACGTAATATCGGCATCCGCCGAATGTCGCCGTTTGAGCCGGACCCCATACATCGGAATGAATTACGTCGAGTACGCCTTTGCTCACATTTCGCTCCTTCGGAAATGGGTGTCGGTGTTGCTTGCCGAATTGGCACGCTTCGCATACACCTTCAATCTCCTTCTCTTTGAATGTCGGGAGTCCGATGAAGACTCCTTTCGATTTCATTGCTTTGAGTTTGTTGAAATTGATGTGGCCGATTCGCTTATGCCATAGCTCTATGTCAGAGTCGGCTTTCGTGCTTTTTGCGAACATGGCGGATTTCATCTCGTGCGAATCGAGAATGAACATCCGGCCCTCTCTTCTTCCGCGTGCGATGATTCAACCTTCTTTTTCGATGAAGCACCCTTCTTGGTCGAATCGTATTTGCATCCCTTGCTCAACCATTTGGCCGACCGAGACCAAATTCTTTGTGATGGTGGGTACATGCAAGACATTTTTAATGTATGTTTGCTTACCTCTTTCGCCGAACGGAACATTGCCGATGTGCCGAATCGGGTGCGTAGTGTCATCTCCGGTTTCGACATAACCGGGTCGCTCCGGCTCTCGAAGTTCGAGAAACCATTCTTTGTGGGATGTCATATGGTTTGAGGCTTCGGAGTCAACAAACCATACGTCCTCCAGATTGAGGGCACTAGTTGAGGTAGAGGCCGACATAGACTTTGCTCTATGTTTCATCATGAACATTCCGCCACGGTCGGAGTTGTATGCGTACATTCCGCCACGATCCTCGTAGTTGGAGTTGTGCCCGTACATTCCGCTATACTCTTCGTAGTCGGAATTGTGCGCGTAATTCGTGAGTTGTCGGCTTGTGGAAGCCGATTCACGCATCTTCTTTCGGCACTCTTCTTCGTGGTGGCCGAACTTTCCGCAATATCTGTATTCGGTTGCGTTTTGACGGCTTGGGCCAGAGTGGAAGCTCCCCCTTCTTGCGAAGGTTCCTTGTTGGCCTTCGTTTTGCGGCCGAAATTGGGAGTTGTTGTCGTAGGTCGGACCTCGTCTGCCTTGTCCTTGGCCGCTCGTCTGCGCCCTCTTCCTCCATTAGAGTGCGTAGGTCGTCCGCCCTCTTCCTCCATTAGAGTGCGTGTAGAGCATGTGGCCTTCCTCCGTAATTCGTGAGTTGTCGGCTTGTGGAAGCCGATTCACGCATCTTCTTTCGGCACTCTTCTTCGTGGTGGCCGAACTTTCCGCAATATCTGTATTCGGTTGTGTTTTGACGGCTCGGGCCGGAGTGGAAGCTCCCCCTTCTTGCGAAGGTTCCTCGTTGGCCTTCGTTTTGCGGCCGAAATTGGGAGTTGTTGTCGTAGGTCGGACCTCGTCTGCCTTGTCCTTGGCCGCTCGTCCGCGCCCTCTTCCTCCATTAGAGTGCGTAGGTCGTCCGCGCCCTCTTCCTCCATTAGAGTGCGTGTAGAGCATGTGGCCTTCCTCCGTAATTCGTGAGTTGTCGGCTTGTGGAAGCCGATTCACGCATCTTCTTTCGGCACTCTTCTTCGTGGTGGCCGAACTTTCCGCAATATCTGTATTCGGTTGCGTTTTGACGGCTCGGGCCGGAGTGGAAGCTCCCCCTTCTTGCGAAGGTTCCTCGTTGGCCTTCGTTTTGCGGCCGAAATTGGGAGTTGTTGTCGTAGGTCGGACCTCGTCTGCCTTGTCCTTGGCCGCTCGTCCGCGCCCTCTTCCTCCATTAGAGTGCGTAGGTCGTCCGCGCCCTCTTCCTCCATTAGAGTGCGTGTAGAGCATGTGGCCTTCCTCCGTAATTCGTGAGTTGTCGGCTTGTGGAAGCCGATTCACGCATCTTCTTTCGGCACTCTTCTTCGTGGTGGCCGAACTTTCCGCAATATCTGTATTCGGTTGCGTTTTGACGGCTCGGGCCGGAGTGGAAGCTCCCCCTTCTTGCGAAGGTTCCTCGTTGGCCTTCGTTTTGCGGCCGAAATTGGGAGTTGTTGTCGTAGGTCGGACCTCGTCTGCCTTGTCCTTGGCCGCTCGTCCGCGCCCTCTTCCTCCATTAGAGTGCGTGTAGAGCATGTGGCCTTCCTCCGTAATTCGTGAGTTGTCGGCTTGTGGAAGCCGATTCACGCATCTTCTTTCGGCACTCTTCTTCGTGGTGGCCGAACTTTCCGCAATATCTGTATTCGGTTGCGTTTTGACGGCTCGGGCCGGAGTGGAAGCTCCCCCTTCTTGCGAAGGTTCCTCGTTGGCCTTCGTTTTGCGGCCGAAATTGGGAGTTGTTGTCGTAGGTCGGACCTCGTCTGCCTTGTCCTTGGCCGCTCGTCCACGCCCTCTTCCTCCATTAGAGTGCGTAGGTCGTCCGCGCCCTCTTCCTCCATTAGAGTGCGTGTAGAGCATGTGGCCTTCCGACTCATTGCTCCTTGCACGCACGTGGTTTTCTTCGACTAATAACATTGATTGGAGCTCGAAGAAGGAGGGAGATTTCTCCCGTGCTAGAACGGCGGTTCGCATCGCGCCTAACCGTGGTGCGAGGCCGCCGAGGCATATTTGCACCATCTCATCATCATCTATACTTACGCTTATTGAGCCGAGCGAGTCACAAAGCTCCTTGATCTTCAAGGTGTATGTCATGATAGACATATCCCTTTGTTGAATGTTGTTTAACTCTTGGTGGAGTTGAAGCTTCCTCGCGGTCGTGTTGGCGGCGAAAATCTTTCGTAGGTTTTCCCACGCTTCCTTCGGCGTCTTGGCTTCTCGAATGTAACCGAGCATGTGGTCGTGAACACATGTCGCCAAACAATACATCACGCGGCTTGCGGCTTGTTCCCATGTTACTTATTAATCTATAGGACCATTCAATGTCATCTTCTAGGACCAACAATAAACGATGCATTGACGATCGTCGGGCTTGTAAAAATACGAGGGACATGAGGCTTTCTACATTCGGTTCTCTGTTGTACGGATGAGAGGAATGGTATAGTAAGGGCAAAGTTCAAAGAATCAACATATGAGAAGATTGGGGCTGTTCAGGTATATGGCCAACTGGTTCATGCGCTTAGGACACAAATATATTAGATAGATAGATATTTTTAGCGTCTATAGAGAGGCCAATATTGACCCATAACCCCTAAGTGCAACAATTATCTTGATATTTTTTACATCCATAAGTGCAACACTTATCTTGATATTTTTAACATCCATAGAGTTTTTATGGGGGGGTGGGGGTGCACATGCACACATGTTTTTGAATTCTAATTTTTACTAGAAATATCAAACCAATCATCCATTTTAATTCTCTTGCCTTGTGAATGGTTTTAAAGCCTTGGGGGGGGGGGGGGGGGGGGGGTGCACTTTTCGATTGCCACGTGTCGCAATCTCGTTCGACACTAGACCGTGAGTATCTCTTAAATAATGCAAGAAAAAGTCAATAATAAAATCAACGCAAAGATGTACGGCAGTTCAGAACGAATAGGTGCATGCCACGTGGACGACCAAAAGAGCCTCGAAAAGCTAAAAGCCCAAAGAGCGGGAAACGAGATGATTAGCAGCATGATTAGGGAATTAGAAAAGGTGAAACGGATAATAATTAGGGACTGAAAAGGCGTCATTAGAGCACTGATTAGGGAAGCGAGCCCGAGATTAAGAGACTTTAATTTTTCTCCAACTGCTTAAGTGGAAATAAATGAGCGAAATGAAATCGAATCAAATATATTATATAACTAAAATAAAAAATGGATGTGGCGAAAAAAAAGTACACTCCCCAAAAGACACCAAAAGAAATTCGATTTTAAAACATTTTAATAACTAAAAAAGATAATGTAAAAAAGTTTTAAAAACAAAAATAAAATGTATGTATCGGCTGCTACGCATAAATTTAAGGATAATTATTTAAAACCAAATAAATAAATGTATAAATATAGAAGAGAAAGGAACAAAAATAGCTCCAATTTTAGAGGAAGAAGTGGTCACGACCAAAAATATGGTTTCACTTTCTGAAAAGCCAATAAACAGTAGCTTTTTTGTTTCTCCTATTTTCGGTGAAAAGCAGGAACCTATAATAATATGCATGTTCACAAGGTCCCGTCCCAAGGGCAATCAATCCCTAGACTTGTTAAGTAAAAACCAAAGCACACATTAGTTACCCACACTCAGAGCGCTATACGTTTTACCCACATATGAGAACCCAATCCCTCGACCACATACAGTAGGTTATTGCACTAGAATAGGTGCCTTCAAGCGAGTAGACGAACCATGTATTCATCATTAGTTCACGATCAATCTTGTAACATAGCGCATAAATTGGCCTATGTTTAGCTCTTTTGTTTTCTCAAAACTAATGTGCACACAACCGTATACAACAAAAATAAAAAAGCTTGTTTGGGTATCCTAAGCATTGCAAGGAAAGGCAAAAAAAACCATACTGGTTGATGGTAGTGGCTTGTGTTTGTCAACGATTCGAGTGTTTGCTCATATTTGATGGTAATGGCTTGTGTCTGTCAACGGTTAGCGTTTGCTCATATTTGGATTTGGAAATCGTAACCGAGTCCCAAGTCTTCTTGCAACACTTCTGAATGTGAGTTTACCAGACATCTTAGGTGGACAAATTTATTGGTGCTCCCCAAATCAGAAAAGATTAGCAAAAGCAAGGTCGTGAACCTATGCATATGTGTATATGTATACGCACATACATACATACATACATACATACATACATACATACATACATACATACATACATACATACATACATACATAACACACATACATACATGAAATATTCATACATAATACATACATACATACATACATACATACATAACATACATACATACATACATACATACATACATACATACATACATACATACATACATACATACATACATACATACATACATACATATGTACATACATACATACATACATATGTACATACAAACATACATAAGTATATACATACATACATACATACATACACACATACATACATGAAATGCGGGACTGTCTTCAAAAACCCTCCTTCGGCCTCATTGATTTTGTGTCTGCAGATCGTTTCTTCATTCTCTGGTAAATCTCTGATAACTGATCGATCGATCTCCTCCTCCATCTCCCATGCCCTAATCCTCACTTCCTCTTCTGTTTTCTCTTTTTTTTCTCCTCTATTTTGTGAATTCTGTTGTTATGATGACCTCCCCCTACGACGCCATGGAAGCTTCCACTGCGAAGAATACCATCGAGTCTTCTCCCATGAAGATCAGACGATGGATTCGTCTCTCACCTCTTGGATATGGCTCCTTTGGACGTGTCTCCCTCGCCATCAATCTGGACAATGGACACTTCTTCGCTGTCAAATCCATTAATAACCTAGAAGAACTACCTTCTGATTCTTCGTCTCCATCTCCATCACAACGTTCTTCTTCTTCTCCTGAGATTCTCGCCATAAAGGCAGAGCTCTCCATCCTACGAAGCCTCAGATCTCCTCGCATCATCTCCTGCTTCGGAAGCGATAGCTCCTCGAATCTCTTCCTAGAATACATGGAAGGTGGCAGCGTTGCAGCATTGGTGAAGAAATCGGGCGGGAGCTTAGAAGAATGGCGAGTTCGACGCTTCACCAGAGACATCGTTGAAGGCCTAGCTTACCTCCATAGCCAAGAAATCGTGCATTGCGACATCAAAGGACAGAACATTCTGATCGGATCGGGTTCTTCTGTCAAGATTGCAGATTTTGGTTCAGCCAAGAAGCAATCGGAACACCATAACCGTCATTATCATCATCAAGAACGGAAACGGAAACCTTGCTCGTTTGCTTCTACAGAAGATTTAACAGAAGAAAAGCCTGTATATAACTCTCCTGCCATGATTATGAGAGGAACGCCATTGTGGATGGCTCCTGAGGTTCTGCAAGGTGTGGAACAAAGCTTTCCTTCTGATATCTGGTCGCTAGGTTGCACTGTGGTGGAGATGCTGCAAGGATGTTCGCCATGGATGCTCTTATCTAGTAGTTCTTCTCAGAAGATCAATCCCTTGGCATCTTTCGAATCTCTCCTCTTCAAAATCGCATGTTCTCAGGACAATCCTCCTCTTCCTCATTCTCTCTCAGAAGAATGCAGAGATTTCTTGTCTAAATGCCTACACAGAGATTCTAACCAGAGATGGACAGCATCTCAGCTTCTTGAACACCCTTTTCTTACTAGAAATGATGATGAACCTTCACTAGATACTCAGTCGTTCTGTAGTGAATTGCAGGTTCCTCAACCTTCTCCCAGAAGCACTCTTAGTTTTCTTGATCTGAGCGATGGTGAATCAGATCATGAGCGAGGAGACTATTCGATGGTAGAATACTGCTCTAGTTTTGAACGATGGCGCCTTGTTCATAAGAATACGCCACCAAAGCCTGTGATTGATTCAAATTCTCCTACCTCTTCTTCTCCGCCTCCTGTACAGATTCCTGAGGGTAATAAATGGATAACTGTCAGAGGCTCTGGACAGCAAGCTTATAAGAGAAATCAAGAAGAAGAAAAAGGTGACGGTGAAGCAGAGCGAGGTTTCATGGCAGATTCTTCTCGTCCATGCCTTGTGAAGAAAGGTTGTGAGGTGAACCTGGACTGTTTAGACTTCCTGCTTCAACGAAGAGTGTGAGAGAGAACGTCGATGCCTGAACGAGGTTCTCTCACATGGAAGAAGCTGATGAAGAATTGAGAGCTGGACATTGAATCTGTGTAACATTCGACTCCAAGAATCACAGTTAAATCAATCTGTGATTTTGGACAGACATTATCACAAATCAATCGGCGAATTTATGTATACTATGCCAGATTATGTGAATCGATTTCTTCAGGGGACCAAAGTGCGTGCATTTGATGGAAGGATTAAAGCAGCCAAGCTTCAGATGTAATTCAGATTCAAAATCATCGATTACTGACCCTAATTCTTTCCTGCAGGCCAGATTGCTAATAACCCAAACCCCCCTCCCCCAAATCATTTTTGTGTACATAAATACATACTTAACATAGATGTATATAGATTGCTCGTGTATTTCTGATGTTCTTCTCAGCTCTCACTATAAAAATGCAGAATCAGTTCTTCTTAAATTTCCTAAAGTGTTAAACCTTAGGTTAAAATAGAAGAGAGAGAGAGAGAGAGAGAGCCACGTGGCTTGCGATAATTGGAAGCCGTACTTTAACGCAGCATTAAATAAATAAAAAATGACACGTGTCTGCTGAACGCATCCTCGACAGCGCATGATTAGGAATCTCATTAGGATGTGATTAGGGATGGCCTAGTGATAATTAGAAGGATTAGTGATAATCTGCTGTGATTAAGAGTGGGAAATAAAATGACCGCTACACGCCAAAATTTACCTTTTTGGATATAATTTCCGAATATCCTTCCAATAATCTTGTGAAAAACAGATTCTCAATTGAAAAAAAAACAAAAATGTGAACGGAAAGAAAAATCAAACATAAGATCTAAAATTGGCAAAAACTTAATTAGCCTTTTTATTTGTATTTTTTGTAATTGCCAACGGTTTTTATTTTTCTTTCACACTTACCATGTATCGGGGGTACATGTATAACAATCTCCCACTAAAAGGCGTAAACTAGGAGTACAAATAATGGAAGGTTGTCCTGTACAAGACCTAGATCTATACCTCCCACCTGATGGGCATGTTACACAATGTACACGACAAGTGTGTAACGTAAGGTACTAAGTAATGCCCATCAAGTAACAACAATGCTCCAACGCATCTTGTGCTAAGGCCTTGGTCAATGCATTTGCGGCATTTTCGCGAGAAACAACCTTCTCAAGGCTAATATAAACATTAGCTATGCATTCCCGAATAAAATGGTATCGCACTCCAATATGTTTGGTCTTCGCATGATATACCGGATTCTTAGCCAAAGCAATGACACTCTAACTATCACAAAACTGTTTGGGTACATGTTGTGGTATACCCATGTCACTAGCTAATCGAGATAGCCACACCGCTTCCTTACATGCCTCACTAGCTGCAACATACCCAGCCTCTGTTGTTGACAATGCGACACAATCTTGAAGACGAGATCTCCAAGCAATAACACCTCCCATAATCTGAAAGATGTACCCTGAAGTAGATTTCCTACTATCAGCGCATCCGGCATAATCCGAATCTGTGTATCCAATGATAGAGGCATTCTCTTTGCCTAAACAAAGGCACTTATCCTTAGTGCCACTCAGATATCTCAGTATCAACTTGATTGCATCCCAGTGTTTCTTACTAGGGTTTGACATGAATCGACTTACAGCTCCCACTGCAAATGCAATGTCTTGTCTAGTAGCCACCATGGCATACATAAGACTCCCAACTGCGGATTGATAAGGAACCTTGGACATGAATTCCTTGTCCTCATCAAATGTGGGGCAATCACATGTGCTCAGTTTTACATATGTAGGCAATGGAGTGCTCAACGACTTTGCATTCTCCATATTAAACCTCTTGAGCACTTTCGATATGTATTCAGCCTGAGACAAGTAAATGCATCGCTTACTCCTATCACGAGTAATACACATACCAAGAATATGTTTTGCATCTCCCAAGTCCTTCATGTCAAAATTCAGGCCCAAGTTTTTCTTCAACGAGGATAACTCACCCTTGTTTTTACCAACAATAAGCATGTCATCAACATATAGTATCAATGTGATAAAACTCCCATCTAAACAGTTTTTTGTATAAAGACATGCATCCTCATTGCTTCTAGTATATCCTTGAGTCTTCATAAAAGCATCAAGCGTTTGGTACCACAACCTAGGGGACTGTTTAAGCCCATACAAACTCTTCTTGAGTTTACATACCAAATGTTCTTTTCCCGAGACTTCATGACCTTCAGGTTGTTCCATATAAATATCCTCATCAAGGTCCCCATGTAAAAAGGCAGTCTTCACATCCATTTGGACTAATTCCAAATTCTGATTTGCAGCCAATGAAAGCAACATACACAATGTAGTCATCTTAACTACAGGAGAAAAGGTTTCATCAAAATCAATTCCATGTTCTTGCTTGAAACCTTTGGCAACCAAGCGTGCTTTATACTTTGGGGAAGCATTATCAGATGTATACTTGTACTTGTATACCCATTTGCATGGCAATGCTTTCCTGTCCTTTGGCAAAGGTACTAGATCCTGAGTACCATTTTTATATATGTTGTCCAATTCATTTTGCATGGCACACTCCCACTTAGCATGATCATTGGCCAAAATAGCTTCCTTATAACAAGAGGGTTGACCACCATCCGTTAACATCACATAGTCCGTGAGCTTAGCAGGTGGCCTAGAGACATGAGTAGATCGTCTCACTGGTTGCTGAACCGGAGTCAGACTTTTTTCAGGTTGTACACATGCATCCTCATTTTGAACATCCTCATATGGGTGAAAATTTATAGGACTGTTCAACATCGGTGTGGGGTTATCCTTTTCCACACTAATAGAGGGTATAACATCCTGAAATGCCACTTTCCTCACTTCCACTTCCTTAATTGGCTGCTTATGCATAATCTTTTCATTGAAAACGACATCACTACTTTTGACTATAGTGCGTGTTTCAGGATCCCACAAACGATATCCAAATTGACCATCTACGCCATAGCCAAGGAAAATACATATCCTGCTCTTAAAATCTAGTTTTTGCCGTAATTGTTTTGGAACATGAACATACGCTTCACATCCAAATACCCTAAGATGATCATAGTTTGGGGTTTTTCTTGTCCACAACTCTTGTGCCACTTTCAAGCCTTTGGCAGTGCTAGGTGATAGATTTATCACATGGACTGTTGTGCAAACTGCTTTAGCCCAAAAACCTTGCGGCAGATTTGCATGATGCAACATAGAAACAACCTTGTCCTGGATGGTTCTATTCATCCTTTCTGCCACACCATTTTGTACTAGAGTGTAAGGGGCAGTCAACTCTCTACGTATGCCTCTAGAATCACAAAAATCTCTGAACTCGTGATATTATAGATCTAGGTACTAAAGTAAGCTTAAGATAAGGATAAAGAAATGAAAGATAGAAAGGAGAAAGAGAAAGAAGGGTGCCGATCCACCCGACCACCCCCGAGCGAAGGGATTGAGACGGACTCGAGCCTCGATCGGCGTCCCATACCACCGCCGTGGCGTCGAGTCGTACCTGGTGCTGGCGCGCTCGCTACAAGAGTTGACCCACCACACGAGCAGAGTCTCGATGTAGTCAAAAGATGATCAAATGAGGGTAGCTAGGCCTCTTATTTATAGCGAAACCCAAGGCCCCCAGGCAAGTTCACACTTGACCTAATGGGTTGTCTCAATCCCGAGGATTAAAAGTAATCCTCCCCTTCTTTACACTCTCATTTAACCCTCACACTTATCCACGTGTATAGAATACTACGGTAAATTCTTACCACAGGATATTATATGGTCATGCCCGTAACACGTGAGAGGTATACTCACCTCCATTATCAGAACGTAAGGCCTTAAGCTTTGTACCCTTTTTAGTCTCAACTGAGGCAAGCCATTTTCTAAAAGTAGAGTATACATCGCCCTTTTGTTTTTGGGATACACCCAAACCTTTCTTGTGGCATCATCAATAAATGTAATAAAGTACAAAGCTCCACCCAATGATCTGGTAGGCATAGGGCCACATACATCCGTATGAACTAGATCCAAGGGTTGAGTAGACGAATTAGAATTAATATTCTGATGCACACTTCTAGTTTGTTTGACATATTGACAATGCTCACAAACTGAAAAATTTGAAAATGATAACATAGGTAAATAGCCAAAATGTGATAATGTTTCCATTCCAGTACGAGACATGTGACCTAAACGACCATGCCAAATACAAGTCATTTGTTAGGATCTCAGTCCCTCCGGATGGGATGACGGAAGACCTAGTGAGAACCGGATGTGGAGTACTCGGCAACGGAAGACCCGGTGAGAACCGGATGACAAGTACCCGGCAAGGAAGACCCGATGAGAACCGGATGATGCAGACCCGGTGATAACCGGATGACGAGTACCCGGCAAGGAAGACCCGGTGAGAAGCGGATGTTGCAGGCCCGGTGAGAACCTCTCATCGGATGGAAGGGACATATATGTAAATATATTCTAGAGAGCCCACTGGGGTTATATTTGTAAATAGCCCGAAAGTCATATTAGTATAAATATGACCTAGGGCAAACTTAATAGTGATGATGATAGAGTTATTGGTGTAACTTCTATATAGTGCGTAAGAGAGAGAGAGAGAGAGAGAGAGAGAGAGAGAGAGAGAGAGAGAGAGAGAGAGAGAGAGAGAGAGAGAGAGAGAGAGAGAGAGTGATATACAGAGATTGTGTCTTTGTTGTAACCGCCGCTAGGCGAAGATTGTGAGCAAGAGGTCGTTGCCTCTGTGCTCCCTGTTGTATTACTTTACATAGTGTTAGTTTGGAGTCTGTGAACTCCCGTGGTTTTTCCCTCTAAGGGTTTTCCACGTTAATATCCTATGTATTCTCTTTCTATTTTGTGTACTTACCTCCATTCCCATTTCGTCTGTGTTTTGATTGTCATCAAGTGATCTACGCTTCGGTTGTGGCCAGAGATTAATCCGCGTATTCCACGTCAAATTGGTATCAGAGCGAAACGACACAAAAAATGGACGATTCGTTGGGAGGCATGTTCAAGCTTAGTCGAAGATGAGGGACATGCTCGTGGTTAAAGATATTTGGTTGCCGGTTCAGTTTGGGGACAAGAGACCGGACAAAATCAATGCCACGATATGGGAGGTGATGCACATGAAGACAACGACGTACATACGGTGCTTCATCGACATGAGTCTATACAACAACTTCAATGAAGAGAGCAAGGCTCATGAGCTCTGGGAGAAGATCAGCATTATGTTTCAGAACAAAAATGCTATTAATCAGGTTTCGGTATTTCGGAAGCTAGTAAGACTCCGGTACCAAGATGGCTCCAGCATGGCGGAGCACATGAATGCCTTCTAGGGGCTGATCCACCAGGCAACATCATTGGAAATACCTCTCATCGATGAGGTACTAGCACTACTCCTGCTCGGTTCCCTCTTAGATAGCTGGGAGACGTTGGTTGTCACTTTGGGCAACGCCGGGCTGGAAGGGAAACGGTTATCCCTAGCAAGAGTGAAGTTGAGCTTGCTAGATGAGGAGGCACATCAGAAAGACAAGGATACGAACTCCAACTCCAAAGTGCTCCTTACCGAATCGAAACACGGAAGACAAAGGAACCGTAGTCCCCAGAACTGGGAAAAGTCGGGGACACGGTCAAAGTCAAGGGGGAGGCCTACCTGCTTCTATTGCGGCAAGCTGGGACACTTCTAGAAGAACTGTCGGCACTTCCAAAAAGACAAGGAAACCGATGGTACCGATTCGAAGCGGACATCGGACCGGAACGGTAAAGATCGGAGGGGAATGACGGCAATCGTGGCAAGTGAAGAAGAGTTTATGCTCATCACCGAGGAGAGTGAGTTGAACCTTGCCGGCGACGAGACAACGTGGGTTGTTGATTCCGGAGCGTCGTTCCACCTTACCCCGGACCGTAAATACTTCTCATCCTACACAATCGGTGATCACAACTGTTTCCGGATGGGGAATGAAGGTACATGCCGAATTGTCGGCATAGGAGACATGTGGTTGACAACACCAACCGGATGCAAGCTGTTGCTGAAGGATGTTTGATACGTTCCGGAGGTTCGACTGAACCTGATATCAGCTGGGCGGCTAGATGATGGCTCAGGCCCGGAAGGTCAACACGCTGTACCTAATGAATGCCCGGTTATGCCCGGAAGAAGTGAACGTGGCTTCTGACACTGCCGGTGAGCTATGGCACAAGAGACTGTGTCACATGAGCGTGAAGGGGATGAAGAGGCTTGCCGATGACAACCTCATTCTGGTGAAGAACGTGCATCTTGAGAGGTGCACCGACTGCCTAGCCGGTAAGCAAAACTGGACCTCCTTCCGATCAAGGCCACCGAAGAGACGTAATGCACCATTCAAGTTGGGGCATACAGATGTGTGTCAAGTGGACACGAAGTCCCATGCCAGAGCGCTGTACTTCATGATGTTCATAGATGACCACAACAGGAGGCTGTGGGCCACACCGTTGAAGACGAAGGATCAGGTGTTATCCGTCTTCAAGGAGCTCCACGCAAGAGTGGAAAGAGAAACCGGACGGAAGCTGAAGGCGGTTCGAGCAGATAACGGAGGAGAATACCGGGGGCAGTTCGAGGAGTATTGCCGCTCGAAGGGAATCCGGCTCGAATTTACTGTGTCGAAGATACTGGAACTAAACGGGCTAGCCGAGAGGATGAACCAGACCATAATGGAGAGGGTCCGGAGGATGCTAGCACATGCTAAACTACCCAAGACGTTTTGGGCCGAGGCACTGTCGACAACGACGTATGTGATAAACAGATCACCCTCAGTGCCCTTGGATGGAGACACGCCGCAAAAGGTGTGGACCGGTAAGGAAGTGTCCTACCAGCATTTGAAGGTGTTCGGGTGTCTCGCGTACGTGCATGTTGCTAAGGACCGGAGAGGAAAGTTGGATCCAAAGACCCGGCCATGCATATTCCTTAGATACGACGATGATGAGTTCAACTACCGAGTGTGGGATCTGGTTGACAAGAAGGTTTTCCGGAGCCGAGATATTATCTTCATGGAGGACCAGACTCTTGCCGATTGGGAGTCGGAGAAGAAGATAATGAACTCCGATGAGATTCGGACCCACCCAGCTAAGAGCCGGTTGACACTCGAGGAACCAACCGGTTACGGTGAGGATACTGAACCGGTAGAAGAAGAAGTAGAGGAAGCTGAAACCGGAACCGGCCAAGACCTTGAATTGGATTCGGATGAAGAACAAATAGATCTCAGAGAGAGAAGGCCCCCCTAGAGATTTCCGGATGCAGAGCATGTGCTATTGACCGATGAGGGGGAGCCGGAAAGCTTCGAAGAAGCGAAGGATGACACCCATAGCCGCAAGTGGTTGAGTGCCATGCAGGACGAGATGGATTCCTTGCATGAGAACCACACATATGAATTGGTGGAGTTGCCGAAATGAAAGAGGGCACTTCGAAACAAGTGGTTGTACAAGTTGAAACTGGGAGATGCCGACAACCCTCCAAGGTACAAAGCTAGGATCGTGGTGAAGGGGTTCCAACAGAAGAAGGGCGTGGACTTCGACGTGATATTTGCCTCGATAGTAAAGATGACTTCCATCCGGACGATGCTGAGCATAGCGGCAAGCATGGACCTCGAGGTAGAGCAGTTAGACGTGAAGACGACGTTCCTCCACGGCGACCTCGAAGAGGAGATCTACATGCAGCAACCGGATGGATTTGTGAAGAAAGGGAAGGAGCACTTGGTTTGCCGGCTAAAAAAGAGCCTCTACGGGTTGAAGCAGGCTCCCCGACAATGGTACCGGAAGTTCGACTCCTTCATGAACGATCAAGGGTACCACAAGACGCAGACCGATCACTGCGTATTTGTGAAGAAGTTTGAAGGTGGAGACTTCCTGATACTCCTCTTGTACGTGGACGACATGTTGATCGTCGGACGAGACCAAGTCAAGATACGGATGCTGAAGAAGGCCCTGAACCAAACCTTCTCAATGAATGACTTGGGTCCGGGAAGACAGATGCTGGGGATGCATATCATCTGGGACCGGCCAACGAAGCAATTGTGGCTGTCACAGGAGAAGTATGTGACAAAGGTGCTTCAGCGGTTCAACATGTTAGATGCGAAACCGGTCGGATCGACACTTCCGGCAAACTGCAAGTTATCCGGTAAGCAAAGCTCGAAGATGAAGGCAGAGAAGGTGGATATGATGAAGATACCATATGCCTTTGCCGTCGGGAGCCTAATGTACGCAATGATGTGTACCCGACCGGATATCGGATATGCAGTCGGAGTGGTGAGCCGGTTTATGAGCAATCCCGGCAAGGAGCACTGGAATGCGGTAAAATGGATACTCTGATACTTGAAAGGCACCTCAAGTACGTGTCTCCGATTCGGCTCCGGTAAACCCCAACTTGACGGTTTCACCGATTTGGATATGTAGGCTGATGCGGATACCAGCCGGTCAACATCCGGATATGTCATGACATATGCGGGGGGAGTTGTTTCGTGGCAATCGAGGCTACAGAAGACGGTTGTGTTGTCAACCACGGAAGCGGAGTACATGGCAGCTGTGGAAGCCGGCAAGGAAATACTATGGATGAAGGACTTCATCGAAGAACTAGGGATCCGGCAAGAGGAATACCGGCTTTGTTGCGACAGTCAAAGTGCCATCCACCTTGCGAAGAACGCAGCGTATCATTCCAGGACGAAGCATATCCAACGGAGGTACCACTGGATTCGGGAGTGAGTAGAAGACCTAGAGTTCGTGCTAATGAAGATCCACACGGAGGAGAATGGGTCGGATATGCTGACCAAGGTGCTGACGCCCGACAAGCTAGACGCATGCCGGAAACGGATCGGATTGACTAGGCATCCCATGCCGGAGTGAAGGGGGAGTTTGTTAGGATCTCAGTCCCTCCGGATGGGATGACGAGTACTTGGCAACGGAAGAGCCGATGAGAACCGGATGTGGAGTACCCGGCAACGGAAGACCCGATGAGAACCGGATGACAAGTAACCGGCAAGGAAGACCCGGTGATAGCGGATGACGAGTACCCAACAAGGAAGACCCGGTGAGAACCGGATGTTGTAGGCCCAGTGAGAACCTCTCATCGGATGGAAGGGACATATATGTAAATATGTTCTAGAGAGCCCACTGGGGCTATATTTGTAAATAGCCCGAAAGTCATATTAGTATAAATATGACCTAGGGCAAACTTAATAGTGATGATGATAGAGTTATTGGTGTAACTTTTGTACAGTGCGTAAGAGAGAGAGAGAGCGATATACAGAGATTGTGTCTCTGTTGTAACCACCGCTAGGTGAAGATTGTGAGCAAGAGGTCGTTGCCTCTGTGCTCCCTATTGTATTACTTTACATAGTGATAGTTTGGAGTCTGTGGAATCCCGTGGTTTTTCCCTCTAAGGGTTTTCCACGTTAATATCCTATGTATTCTCTTTCTATTTTGTGTACTTACCTCCATTCCCATTTCATCTGTGTTTTGATTGTCATCAAGTGATCTACGCTTCGGTTGTGGCCGGAGATTAATCCGCGTATTCCACGTCAGTCATAGGCTGTTCTGTGACTGTCAAAAGATGCTCCTTTTGATGGACAACTAAAGGATAAAGTGAACCAACTTTCTTCCCTTTAGCAATAACCATATTTCCTTTCGTAACACGAAAGGATTGGGCAGCAAAAATCACTTTAAAACCAATGTTATCAAGCTGTCCAACAGACATTAAGCTACGAGTTAGCTCAGGCACATGGCGTACATTTTGTATGGTAAACTGAGAGCCATCAGAAAATTGTACCATGACATCTCTGATGCCAAGCACATCGCACTGATGTGAATCTCCAAGTCGGACTGTACCAAGTGATTTAGCTTCGTATCGTGTGAACCACTCTTTATGTGGAGTCACATGAAATGAAGCACCAGAGTCCAACAACCATGTATGAGCAAACGCATGGGAAATATTAGCCTCAACATAGGTAGCATCATCATCCATGACCAAGATGTCAACACCATCATTGCATGCAACATTTATTTCCTCTATTTTCAGCGAAGACGATGAACCAACCAATTGTTTAACATGCCCATCACCATGAGTTTTACTCTTTTCCTTTTCTTTGTTCTTCAAGGCATAACAATCTTTCTTAATATGACCCTTCTTGTGGCAATAATGGCATTCCACAAGTCTCTTCCTAAACTTACTTCTGCTCTTGTCATGATTTCCATGACTATTTTTGGTTTAGCTTCTACCACGTTGCTGGTTTTTACCATAACCAACATCTCGAACATTATATGCATCTCCAACTTGTGAGGAAACCATAGATTTCCTACGTATTTCTTCACCCAATAGTGCTCCACTTATGTCATTATACACCAATTTCCCGTTTGGTACACTAGCACTAATAGCGGTGCAAAATGTGTCCCATGAGGTAGGCAATGTGCATAGCAAAAAAACAGCTTTCAGCTCATCATCCATGGTCATTTTTTGAGCTTGCAATTGCGACCATAATGCATCAAACTGATTTAAATGAGACGCGATACTATCCGTATCCTTCATACGAAGGTCATATAAATTTCTCATCAAATACACCTTGTTTGCTGCAGTCTCCTTCTCATATGTATTGCATAGCTTTTTCCAAAATTCTTCGTAGTTTTGGCTATCTAAAACCGTAAAGTAGACACTATCTGCCAAGTGCAATCTTATAGTGAACATGGTCAAGGCATCAAGTTCCTCCTAATCATCATCATCCATGTCATTCGGCTTCTTCGCTTTGCCACCTAGGGGTTTCGTTTGCTTTCTTTGAACCAATAATA
Organism: Azolla caroliniana; assembly: GCF_043228905.1. Classification (NCBI taxonomy): domain Eukaryota; kingdom Viridiplantae; phylum Streptophyta; class Polypodiopsida; order Salviniales; family Salviniaceae; genus Azolla; species Azolla caroliniana. The sequence continues at coordinate 20,451,713 of NW_028230447.1, read as the reverse complement.
CATCACACATCTGATTCTTCCACAAAGCAAAATTAGATCCATCAAATTTCCGGATCTCAATATAATCTTTTCCCAAAAAAGAATAGTTCTTACTTGAACTATTGCGAGCAACATAAGTGCTACTAGATACATCCAACATTTCAAACTCCATGGGAGTGAATGATAGTATCAGGCAGCGATTGGGCAACAAAAAACTAGTAACCAACTAGCTTATGGCAAACAGTCAAAGATTGATACCCAATATTTCATGCAACGTGCACCACTAGAAGCATACAACTTCCAAAATATCAGTAGTGAACTGTCAAAGAGGGCTGATACCACTCTTGCATATAACAAGCACCACTTAAAGACATATAATTTCCGAAATGTCAACAATATTGACTAGCATACATCTCCCAATCACAAATTGTAGGCAACTGCTTTGTTATACATTCACATTGACCCCAAATTTCTCTTCCAAATGTAGCAACGATATTGACTCACATACATCTCCCAAACCACAAACTGTAGGCATCGGATTTGCTATGCATTCACATTAACCCCAAATCTCTCTTGCAAATGTGGCAGGGGTCTCTCCCACCACAATTTATTTCCACCCAAAGAATGTTTCGCATATGATGGATAATAAGAGAGTTTAACCAAGGGAAATACTTGTGAATAGCAGGCTCCTTTCTTCAATGTTGAAGATGCTGGAGATACCCAACAATAGGCAGACGCTTCAACCGAGCCCGATACTCCAACGCTTGCTACACGAATCTCCTACGCCACAATGAGTCTCGGACGCTTGTTGTTTCCGACTCCAAAGCTTCCCTCGCTATCTCTCTCGCTCTAATACCATTGATGACAATCAATAGAGCAGAAAATCAAGAGACAATCTACTCTTGATTGTAATGCATGGATAGTGAAGGATGAAGAAGGAGTGCATGAGAGGAATAGGGGGTGAATGACGAAGGGGTTCAATTGATACAACAGGGTGGAGATTACAAGAGGAGAGAGAGGTAAATCTCTGCAACAAAAAAAAGGGGGAAAAAACCACACAGAGAGAACACAGACACTCGCTCTCTCACACTCACTAACTCACTCTCTCTCTCTCCCCACACAACTAAGTGAAAGACCAGTTTTGGCCTTTTCACACTTACCATGTATCAGGGATACATGTATAACGGCCTGAACCGAACCGAGCCCTACCTTCAAACCCCACATTGTTTAAAAACGGCTCGGTTTCTGGTTTGTGCCAAGCTGGTTCCGGTTCATTTCGGCTTGAGCCTTGCCAATACAAGCTCAAACCGGTTAAGGAAGGGCAAGAACACCTTTGCATTCATAAGTGGAAGGATTGCGCATTCCACTTATAGATTCCTTTTATAATCTTGCGATTTTAGACAATTTCCAAAAACTTGATACACTAGTATCACATGTTTTAAATAGCATGTAAATTTGGCTAATTTTTTGAGATTTAACAAATTTCAAAATGATAATTTCTAAAATTGAATAGTTTAGGGATAATGTTTAAATGTTGATGGTTTGCAGATATGAAATGTAGTTAACTTAAAGAAAATCACAATTATGGTCAACTCAAGGCACAAGTTAAGATTAATGGTTTCACCGTCTTGAGAAGATTAAGGTTACATCTATTGTTAGACTTGAAAATGTTTTAAGTATAAAAGGTAATATTGCAATCCTTAATGTCATCATCTATAAATTAGTGCTCATTAACATCCATAAATTCACAACTCAAGAAATGTAGACAATATTTATAAACAATTTTGATAAATCCACAACTCCTAAAATGTAGACGATATTCATAAATTGTCAAACTTGAGAAAAGAAGAGAGAGAGAGAGAGTGAGAGAGAGAGAGAGGGACTGAGAGGGAATGATGATGACATGAGTTAATCTACGGCGTATCAAGTTCATGCGTATCGAGTTCATGTTGAAAAGCTAACTTTTGTACATGAACACGATACGCCTTTTCAACATGAACTCGATACAGCGTATCGAGTTCATGTTGAAAAGCTAACTTTTGTACATGAACTCGATACGCCTTTTCAACATGAACTCGATACGGCGTATCGAGTTCATGTTTAAAGTTTTATTTCGGATTTTTTTTTAAAAATAATTACATTTTTTCCTATTTTATTTTGGTATTTTGTTTTTTTTTTCTAAAAAACTTTCAGCTTTAATAAGTGATGAAAATAATATTTCATGTATAGCAATGTATGGTCTAATGGTCAAGAGCTTGACCCATGTAGCATAAGGTCATGGGTTCGAGTCCTACTATACCATGACATGAGCTAACCTAACTTTTTACATGAACTCGATACGCCTTTTCAACATGAACTCGATACATGAACTCGATACGCCGTATCGAGTTCATGTTTAAAGTTTTATTTCGGATTTTTTTTAAAAAATAATTACATTTTTTCCTATTTTATTTTGGTATTTTGTTTTTTTTTCTAAAAAACTTTCAGCTTTAATAAGTGATGAAAATAATATTTCATGTATAGCAATGTATGGTCTAATGGTTAAGAGCTTGACCCATTTAGCATAAGGTCATGGGTTCGAGTCTTACCATATCATGACATGAACTAACCTAACTTTTTTACATGAACTCGATACGCCTTTTCAACATGAACTCGATACGGCGTATCGAGTTCATGTTGAAAAGCTAACTTTTTTACATGAACTCGATACGGCGTATCGAGTTCATGTTTAAAGTTTTATTTCGGATTTTTTTATTTAAATAATTACATTTTTTCCTATTTTATTTTGGTATTTTGTTTTTTTTTCTAAAAAACTTTCAGCTTTAATAAGTGATGAAAATAATATTTCATGTATAGTAATGTATGGTCTAATGGTCAAGAGCTTGACCCATGTAGCATAAGGTCATGGGTTCGAGTCCTACCATACCATGACATGAACTAACTTAACTTTCGGATTTTGTTTTAAAAATAATTACATTTTTTCCTATTTTATTTTGGTATTTAAACATGAACTTGAATCGTACTAAAATGTGTGTTTTAACAAGAGAAAAAGATGCATATTGATAGATGCATGTTGTACAACAAGATACTTTATGGTGAACATGTGCATTATTGATTAACAAAAAACTATTAATAATTGTGTTGATGGTAATTGAACCTTACAAATGCCATTTACATGGTCCATAAAGTGTTCGCGTGGTTCTTAATCACTACTTAATGTTAATCTTTATAGTTGGAACGAAGGATGACAACACAAGTATAACTCAGATGACAAGGAAACTTGCAAGAACTCAAGATGGGGATATTAATAGCTACACTTGTAGATGGCCATGACCTTGGGTACCAATTCTGCATTGGTAAAGTTTTGGACGTGATGATGTATTAAACGTTTGTAATACATCTATCATTGACATTAATGAGGTGGATATCATTATGTATGACTTTACACAAACAAAAGTTGGATGTATAAGGACAACAACGATATGCATAATAAAAGAGATATTAGCAAGTCTAGAAGATATCTCAGATTGAAGGCGAAGAAGATTTATTGCACAAAATTTGGAGATACCATTTGGTGAAGACAATGATTTGATTGGTACATTGGAAGATGAGGAGGAAGTGTCACAATTGTATATTATCTATAGTAGTGATTCTCATGAAAAGAATGATGATAATCATGCAAATAACTCCCAAATGTATTTGTCGTGCAACTATATGTAACAAATTTAGACAACATTTTATCGAATGGAATAAAAACGTTCATTGTTTTGAAATATTCTACTTTGATTTCTTTAAGATCTAAAAACTTATTAGTTGTCATTTTTCTTTAAAAATCCACAAAGTTACTTTTCATATTTTACCCAAATTTGGCATTTTTCAATTTTACCAAATGGTGAAATTTTCAACTTTTTCATCAAGTTTTGGAGAACATGTGATACTAGTATCAAGATGTTTTGTGAAATGGCAAAAAAACCCCAAAATCAAACGGAATATTCCTTATCCTTCCACTTGTGCGCGATCCTTCCACTTGTGAACGCAAACGTGTTCAAGCCTAAACCGAACTGAACCCTACCTTCAAACCCCACATTGTTTAAAAACGGCTCGGTTTACTATTGCTAACTCTTACAACATACACTCTCATGATCTCCTAATACAAACCTCAAACTAACAAGGTTCATAACTTATTCTATCTAAAATGCATTGTCTTGACCTCTTATTCCTCTCTTATACCTTACTAGAGAGGATTATGGCTTGTTCCAACATGCCTTTGGCCTATGCCCACTCTCCGTATCTCCTTCTCTTGGCTTCTCCCATTACATGATCTTTTATTTGGGTCTTTGTAAAGTGGAAACCCTTACCACGTGTTAGTTCGCATGCATTCTCTTGATTGTTTGGACCCTTTGTTCCAAGTTCATTGGATTTGGTAAGAGAATGTATCACTCAATTATGATGTGATTCAATATCATCCTCAACTGACAATCAAAGCTTATGAAGATGGCTACCACGGTACTATCATGGATCTTATCTCAGTTACAAGACATAGATATCATGAACCTCCCTACAATAAGTTGTCTCAATTAATGCCTACGATCATAAACAAATATTAGCAAAGAAGAGCTAGCCAATGACATCTATGAGCTTTCAATGCGCCACATGGAAGACTACGGCGACCAACAAATGGCAGCTGCAATGGAGCTCGATGCCTATGAGAAGGAACATCATCACTAGCAAGGAGAACAGGAGGGAAATGATGACGCCGAACCGACTCGGGACGAATTTGGCCAAACATTACCAGTAAGCGATGCACACCAGGGAGGAGAAAACGAACAGGAGGAGGCAGAGGCGGAATCAACATTTTGGACGAATTAGGAGCTTAACGCAAACAATCCACGGACTCCGACCGATGCAGAAGATCAAGAAGAGGATGAGGCAAACCTGTTTGATATACTCAACGAGGACGTGAGTGACATAGAAGACGATGCCCTAATTGACGAAGAGTAGGTAGATGACAATGCTGAAGAAGACGACCAAGATTTTGGGTGGGGTTCGACCATGCAAGGCACTATCCCACGGGAGTGCCATGTGTTAGCTGGTCGGCTACCTGAGGTATAAAGGTCGACAAAGGAGCCAAGAATCGGAGTCGGAGTCGAATGTGTATGAAAAGACAAAATTTGAAATGTAATTTTGTCAAGTATAAAAAATATAGTAATTTGGGAAATAGGACGGTTTTGTATAACTGTAGGTTCTTGTCGAATAGGCAAGTGTAAAATCTTGGAGAAGTCTTTCAGGTCGCCTATAAAAAGGGGCCAAGAGCATTGTGTCATTATCGTTTTGTTTTGGGTTTTACTATAATTTTGGTAGCTAGAGTATCCATTGTGTCAACTATTTTGTTTATCCTTCAATTTATTTACTGTGTCGAATGTTCGAACCTATTCTTTGCTACACCAATTATGTTTTAACTAACACTTGATCAAGAGCGCATGTTCTAAACTTAGAATTAAGTTCTGGGTGATCAATGTTTACAAAAAGTTCTGAGCTTAGAGTGTTGATACATACCATCTCTCCAACCACAATCATTTTGATAGAACGTTCTCGGAAGTAAGACGTTCAACCTATTGTGTTTGTCGGCATAACAACAATGTCGACTGAGGAAAAGCTTGTATGTTTTGAAACAAGATCCACGCCAATGGTACAAGAAGTTCAAATCCTTCATGCTGGAATATGGGTTCCATAAAACACAAGCTGATCACTGTGTGTTTGTCAAAAGGTATGATGAAGGTGACTTCTTAATTCTCTTGCTATATGTTGAAGACATGTTAGTGATTGGACAAGACACCAAGAAGATAGCGAGCTTGAAGAAAGCACTAGGTAAGTCGTTTTCCATGAACGATCTTGGACCGGCAAAGCAAATATTGGGGATGCAGATAGTTCATGACAGAACTAAGAACGTGCTATGGTTGTTACAACAAAAGTATGTGACAAAGATCTTGGAAAGATTCAACATGTCGGAAGCAAAACTAGTCGGGTTTGCGTTGTCGACTAATTGTAGTACGAGACTACCGTTGAATGCGAGGCAATGTCCAAAAGGAGAGAAGGACAAGGACGAGATGATGAAAGTGTCATATGCCTCGGCCGTTGGCAGTTTAATGTATGCTATGGTCTGTACGAGAACGGAAATAGCATTTGCAATCGGAACGGTGAGCTGATATATGAGTAATCTAGGTCGAGAACACTAGGCAGCAATAAAGTGGATACTCAAGTACTTGAAATGCACCTCAAGAATGTGCCTTAGGTATGGTTTCGAAAACCTATGCTCGACGGCTTTACTGATTTAGACATGTCGGGGGATGTAGAGTCAAGCCGATTGACATCAAGTTATGTGATGTCCTATACATGGGGAGCAGTGTTGTGGTAGTCAAGACTGCAGAAGACTGTGGCTTTGTCGACCACAAAGGCAGAATATATGACCATTGTAAAGGTTGGTAAGGAGCTTATATGGATGAGGAGTTTTCTCAATGAACTAGGAATGAAGCAAGGAGAATTCTTGTTCCATTGTGATAGTCCGAGTGCCATACATCTAGCCAAGAACGTTGTTTATCACTCTTAGACCAAGTACATACATAGAAGGTATCACTGGTTACAAGAGAAGGTGGATGAAGGAGAGTTTACCCTTGTGAAGATTCATATTGATGATAATGGATCCGACATGCTTACAAAACCACTACCTATAGACATACTTAGAGTCTGTCGACAGAAGACAGGACTAGCCGACTTTGCGCATAGGAGTTGTAAAGAATCAGATATGATTCTGTGCAGCGGAAGAGATGCATGTTATGTGTGTGTGTGTGTGTGAAGAGGAGAGGAAAGGAGAGAAGAGAGGCACAAGATAGATAAGAGAAAATGAAGTCATCAAGAAGAAGGTGTATATTAACAAGGAGAATATGTAGTACAAAAATGTAGCATTACAAGCAACAATCTGAAGTGTAAATCATAGCCGGCCACAACCGGTTGTACGTGTGCGGAATAATAGTCGATCTAATGGAAAGGAAAAATAGAATACAGAAACTGAGAATGACACAGATTTTAACGTGGAACCCGAACTGGGAAAAAACCACATGGAGTTCACAAACTCCGAACAGAACACTATGAGAGAAAGGAATACAGTCAACGATTTCAAAGGCAACGACCTCGAGATCCTGCTTCACCAACAGGCGGCTATGGAGCTCACATGCTTCCATTCACACTCGTTCACTCTCACAGTTACAGAGGCAACAACCTCGTCAACAATAACTTTACAATAATGCACACATCTAACATGATTGCCCTAAGTACTTATATACCTTTCGACTATTTACAAGTTTAGCCTTCCGTGTTGGCTATCTCCCCGATTTCCAGATTCGGTTCTTCTCACTTCCCATCCGGAGGGACCTGTTTCCTAACAAACTCCCCCTTCACTCCGTCATGGGATGTCTTACTAGTTCGATCCGCTTCCGACATGCATCCAACTTGTCGGGGATCAGTTCTTTGGTCAGCATATTTGACCTGTTCTCAGCCATGTGGATCTTCGTCAATGCGAACTCTCGATCTTCTACTCGCTCCCGGATCCAGTGATACCTACATTGGATGTGCTTCGTCCTGGAATGGTACGCTGCGTTCTTAGCAAGGTGGATGGCACTTTGACTGTCGCAATAGAGCCGGTATTCATCTTGCCAGATACCGAGCTCACCGATGAAGTCCTTCATCCATAATATTTCCTTGCCGGCTTCAACAACCGCCATGTACTCCCCCTCCGTGGTTGACAATGCAACCGTCTTCTGCAGCCTTGACTGCTACGAAACAGCTCCCCCTGCATATGTCATTACATACCCAGATGTAGATCGATTGGTATCTACATCAGCCGACATGTCCAAATCGGTAAAACCGTCAAGTTGAGGTTTACCGGAGCCGAATTGGAGACTCATATTCGAAGTACCCTTCAAGTACCAGAGTATCCATTTGACCACGTTCCAGTGCTCCTTGTCGGGATTGCTCATAAACCGGCTCACCACTCTGACTATGTATCCAATATCTGGTCGAGTAAACACCATTGCGTACTTTAAGCTCCCGACGGCAGAGGCATATGGAACCTTCACCATATCCGCCTTCTCTGCTTTCTTCTTCGGGCTTTGCTTACCAGATAGTCTGCAGTTTGCTGGGAGTGTCGATCCGATCGGTTTCGCTTCTAACATGTTGAACCGCTGAAGCACCTTTGTCACATATTTCTCCTGTGACAACCACAATCTCTTCTCTGACCGGTCCCGGATGATGTGCATCCCCAATATCTGTCTTATCGGGCCCAAGTCTTTCATTGAGAAAGTTCGGTTGAGAGCCTTCTTTAGCATCCGTATTTAGGCTTGGTCCCGTCCGACGATCAACATGTCGTCCATGTACAGAAGGAGTATCAGGAAGTCGCCTCCTTCGAACTTCTTCACAAACACGCAGTGATCGGTTTGCGTTTTGTGATACCCTTGGTCGGTCATGAAGGAGTCGAACTTCCGGTACCATTGTTGGGGAGCCTGCTTCAGTCCGTACAGGCTCTTCTTCAACCGGCAAACCAGGTGCACCTTCCCTTTCTCCACGAATCCTTCCGGTTGTTGCATGTAGATCTCCTCTTCGAGGTCACCGTGAAGGAATGTCATCTTCATGTCCAGCTGCTCTACCTCGAGGTCCATGCTTGCCACTATACTCAACACCGTCTGGATGGACGTCATGTTTACTACCGGGGCAAATATCTCGTTGAAGTCCACACCCTTCTTCTGCTGGAACCCCTTCACCACGATCCTGGCTTAGTATCTCGGGGGCTTGCCGGCATCTCCCGGTTTCAACTTGTACACCCACTTGTTTCAGAGTGCCCGCTTTCCTTTCGGCAACTCCACCAATCTGTACATATGGTTCTCATGCAGGGAATCCATCTCATCTTGCATGGCACTTAACCATTTTCGGCTATGGGCGTCACTTTTAGCTTCCTCGAAGCTTTCTGGCTCCCCCTCATCGGTTAGCAACACGTGCTCTAGATCCGGAAATCTTCGGGGGGGCCTTCTCTCTCTGAGAGGATATCTGTGTCCTTGGGCTTCGGTAACCGGCTCCTCCATTTGCTCTTCATCCGAATCCGATTCAGGGTCTTGTCCGGTTTCGGTTTCACCTATTCCTTCTTCTTCAGCCGGTTTTGTCTCCTCACCGTCACCGGCCGGTTCATCGAGTGCTAACCGGCTTCTTGTCGGTTGGGACTGCATTTCATCAAGTCGAAATTTTTCCTTACCGGTCGACTCGGAGTTCATTATCTTCTTCTCCGACTCCCAGTCGGCGAGCGTCTTGTCCTCCATGAAGATAATATCTCGACTCCGGAATACTTTCTTGTCGACCGGGTCCCATATTCGGTAGCCGAACTCATCGTCGCCGTAACCGAGGATTATGCATGGCCGGGTCTTCGGATCTAACTTTCCTCTCTGGTCCTTAGCTACATGCATGTACGCAAGGCACCCAAATACCTTCAGATGCCGGTAGGACACTTCCTTACCGGTCCAGACTCTCTGCAGCGTGTCCCTGCCCAAGGGTACTGAGGGTGATCTGTTTATCATATATGTCGCCATCGATAGTGCCTCAGCCCAAAACGTCTTGGGTAATTTTGCATGCGCCAGCATACTCCGGACCCTCTCCATTATGGTCTGGTTCATCCTCTCGGCCAACCCGTTTAGTTCCAGCGTCTTCGGCACGGTAAATTCGAGCCGGATTCCCTTCGAGCGGTAGTACTCCTCGAACTGCCCCCGGTATTCTCCTCCATTATCTGCTCGAACCACCTTCAACTTCCGGCCGGTTTCTCTTTCCACTCTCGCGTGGAGCTCTTTGAAGACGGATAACACCTGATCCTTCGTCTTCAACGGTGTGGCACAGCTTCCAGTTTTGGTCATCTATGAACGTCACGAAGTACTGCAATCCGGCATGTGACTTAGTGTCCACTTGACACACATCAGTATGCACCAACTCCAGTGGTGCATTACGTCTCATCGGTGGCCTCAATCGGAAGGAGGTCCGGTTTTGTTTACCGGCCAGACAATCAGTGCACTTCTCCAAGTGCACGTTCTTTACTGTAATGAGGTTGTCGTCTACAAGCCTCTTCATCCCCTTCTCGCTCATGTGACACAGCCTCTTGTGCCATAGCTCACCGGCAGTGTTGGATGCCATGTTCACTTCCTCCAGACATAACCGGGCATTCATCAGGTACAGAGTGTTGACTTTCCGGGCCTGAGCCATAATCAGGCTCCCTTTGCTGAACTTCATAACACCGTTCCTGATGCTACCCATGTAGCCCTCATCATCTAGCCGACGGGCTGATATTAGGTTCAATCGAACCTCCGGAACATGTCGGACATCATTCAGCAACATCTTGCATCCGGTTGATGTCGTCAACCACACATCTCCTATGCTGACAATTCGGCATGTACCTTCATTCCCCATTCGAACACGGTCGTGGTCACCGGCCGAGTAGAATGAGAAGCATTTTCTATCCGGGGTCAGGTGGAACGACGCTCCGGAATCGACCACCCAGGTCATCTCGTCGCCGGCAAGGTTTCAGTTCACTCTCCTCGGTGATGAGCATTAGCTCCTCTTCACTTGCCGCGATTGCCGTCGTTCCTTTCCGGTCCCGCACTCGCCGATCCGAACCGTTTCGGTCCGTGGCTCCTCGATAAGCATCATTTCGTTCCGGTGACTTCTTCGAATCGGTACTGTCGGTTTCCTTGTCTTTCCAGAAATGCCGACAGTTCTTCTGGAAGTGCCCTGGCTTCCCGCAGTAGAAGCACGTGGGCCTCCCCCTTGACTTTGACCGTGTTCCCGATTTTTCCCGGTTCTAGGGACTCCGGTTCCTTTGTCTTCCACATTCCAATTCGGAAAGGAGCGCTTTTGAGTCGAGAATCGGTTCCTTGTCCTTCCAACGCGCCTCCTCGTTAAGGATGCTTGTCTTCACCGTCTGCAAAGACAAGTTCTCTTCTTGGTAGGAGGTGCTAAGAGTAACCACCAAGTTCTCCCAGCTTTCCGGTAACGTACACATCAACATGATTGCCTGCATTTCATCATACAAGGGAACTTGATCGCTGCAAGTTGATTTACATACCCCATGAATGTGCTTACGTGTTCAACCATGCTCTCACCGTCGCTGTATTTTAGGTTTACTATTTTCCTCATCAATGAGGTTCTGTTGAGCGCATTCTTCCTCTCATAAAGACTCGACAGCTTCTGCCACATCTCTTGGGCATTCGTGTCGTTTGCCACGTGCTGAAGGACACTTCCGTCGACACACTGTCGGATAGTGGCCACGGCTTTGCTATTCAGAAGCTTCCAATCCGACTCCAATACCCCCTTTGGTATTTCTGATCTGTCGATTGGCTCATACAGGTCTTTTACAATGAGAAGGTCTTCCATCTTAATCTTCCAATCTGCATAGTTCTGTGAATTTAGAACCATCATACCTGGGAAGCCGCTCCCGCCTCCTTCCATTTTCTGTGTTGCTTGCTCTGATACCAGTTTGAAGTGTAAATCGTTGCCGGCCACAACCAGTTGTACGTGTGCGGAATAATAGTCGATCTAATGGAAAGGAAAAACAAAATACAGAAACTGAGAATGACACAAATTTTAACGTGGAAACCCGAACTGGGAAAAAAACCACGTGGAGTCTACAAACTCCGAACAGAACACTATGAGAGAAAGGAATACAATCAGAGATCTCAAAGGCAACGACCTCAAGATCCTGCTTCACCAACAGGCGGCTATGGAGCTCACATGCTTCCACTCACACTCGTTCACTCTCACAGTTACAGAGGCAACAACCTCGTCAACAATAACTTTACAATAACGCAAACATCTAACATGATTGCCCTAAGTACTTATATACCTTTCGACTATTTACAAGTTTAGCCTTCCGTGTTGGCTATCTCCCCGATTTCCGAATTCTTCTTACTTCCCATCCGGAGGGACATGTTTCCTAACACAATCGACACTATATAAAGTAGGAGGGTGCTTTTATATAAGGTCACCTTCATTAACTCACTATAACACCCACTTTCTCTCTAGAACCTTAGGGAATGTGAAGAGGCATTAGTCATGGGGAATATGGAACTCATTAGTTATGTGTCATAGAATATGATTCTATGACACATAGTTAATGTGTAGAGAGTACTGGTGACTGTTGAGGGAATATGCACGGAAACGTGTGTGTGTGTGTGTGTGTGTGTGTGTGTGTGTGTGTGTGTGTGTGTGTGTGTGTGTGTGAGGACCTATCGTATGTGTTCAACAAACTACACGTAATGGAGACAAGAAGATATAACAAAAGATAGACACAATTTAAGCTTTAATAGAAGCTCAGTTATTGCATTTGTTCTCTCTCTCTCTCTCTCTCGTTAGGTTTAATGGAAGATACAAGATGATCAAGAAGGTGAAGCCACTTTACAACGTTAGGTTATCATTTATATACTACGCCCTAACTCTTTGGAAGAGTTCACACTCAGATACAAAGTGGAAGGAGTTGGCCTTTTATGCCAACAAACTCCCCCGTAAAAGGACTACTCTTTCCTGCATGTACAAGTGTTTGGGGTTATCTCCCCTATAAACCTAAATTAAAAAATTAATCTAAATTTATATTTACAAGTCAGTCGGCATGTGGCTGAGTCGGCAGAGATGTGTTCAATGTCTATCCTGGTTCGGCTAGTTAATCAAATTGACTTGGCTGAGTCGATCGGTTCGACTTACCTTTTGCTCCTTGTTCGGCCTTCTTCTGCTCGGTCGCATGTCAAAGTCCCATCTTTGTCCTTAGTGTTCCAAAGCATTGATATGGGAGTGGCTTCGTCAGGCAATCAACGATATTCACCTCGGTGTCAATCTTCCAGACTTTGAGCTTTTTCTCGGTTATGAGCTCCCGGATGTGATGATAACACACCTCAATATGCTTTGTCTTCGCGTGATAGACAAGATTGTTGATGAGGTGTACTGCGCTCAATGAGTCGCAATAGATGGTCAGGTGTGGTTGGTCATTTCAGCTTGTAACTAAGAAATCGGCAGTCAGTCAGTGCAGCAACCAAATCGCTTCTTTTGCTGCCTCTGATGCTGCTATGTACTCGGCCTTTGTGGTCGACAAGTCCGTGCACTCTTGAAGTTTTGACCTCCATGATATAGCACTGCTACCATAGGTGAAAATATAGCCTGATGTTGACTTCCGATTGTCCATATTGCCGGCATAGTTGGAGTCAGTGTAGCCTTTCACTTCGGCTGAGGTTGTCAAACCAAAATCAGCTACGTCAGCTTGCGGCCTCGATCTTTCCTCTTGTTGTTGCTCGTCCAAACTCCCTCACCGCTTCGACAAAAAGTTGTGCGAAGTCGTCTTCTTCCAGCTCCATTCTCCCTTGTCGCCTTTCACATCGGGTTCACCAATGATGTCGCGGTATTCCACGAGTGCGTGTCGAAAGGGGCGGGACCATGGGGGTCTCGGACGAGCAAGAGAGAGATGCTAAGAAACCGACTCCGGACACGTACTAGACTCTACCGAACACGAGAGAGAGAGAGTGAGAGAGAGAGAGCTTGCGCGCTACACCGACGCTTATGTACAGAAAACAAAAGGGGTAGAAACACCGACACCATTAGAGACGCGGTGTGCACAACCAAACATATATATATATATTACAAGAGCAAGATACAACTCCGGCTTCGAGCCGGACCAAGGTAGGTTACGTTACAACAGCAGTTCGCTGCTAAGCCGTCGATCGGGGAGCTCTCAGGCTCGTCGCACCGAGAGGGGTCTTGCACAGGAGACAGGGTAGGAGCCTAAACCTCTTCGAACATGCGAGCTCCAAACCGGACTAAACCCTAAATAGTCATGAAGACCCAACCCAAACGACGACGAAGAAGAAGAAGAAGAAGAAGAAGAACTAACACCCTTTCGACCTAAGTGGTATACCCTCCTAACTCAAAATGGGTAACCCCTCTACAAAGGACCCTCCCTACTCGGCATTACAATGTGGGATAAATCCCGATTTACATGGGATTCTCTGTCCCGACTTGACTCCTACTCGGCACCATAAAGGCACCCCTATTATTCATACGTTTTTACAAGGGTAAGTGCACATGATGCACTGTGCCGATTCTTCCAATATTCCTCAATTTCTCACCATGGCCCGGAATCTGCCCCCACCAAACCGCACGTCCACCGATATGTGCCAAGTCCAGAGAAGGGTGAGAGATTTCAGCTGGTGAGGAACCGGTCTTCCATAATCCGCATTCCGGCTGCGCGTTGGCCTCGCCGGTCCGAACCGTCGGCTCCGGTTCCTTCTCCACGTTTGGATCCCCGTAGGCTTGTTCGACCCGTCGATAGGCCATTCACCGCGATCCCGTAGTGCGCGTGCTTCCTGTTGGCCCTTCTTTGGACCGCTTGCACACTTCTTGTCCCTTCGGATACGCAGTGTCCTCTGTTCGAGGAGCACCCGTGATGGCCTGCTTCGCCTCCGTCGACCTTCGTGTCGTCCCGATTCTCATTCTATGCTGATCTCCACCGCCTTCGTCCCCTTGCCGCCACCTTCCTTCTCCTTGGTCTTACGTTGGCACGGCGGCCGAACTGCCAAGGTCTCCGGAACTAGTGTGGAGGATCCCTCTTCGGCCTTCTACGCGAGATCACCTAGACCGACAACCCATCTTCGCGCCTATATTCCCGCTCTGGCACCTCTGTGTACCGTGCATCCCCTACTCGTGTTCGGCTCCGCTCGTGCCAAACTCCGTTTACTTCCCATACACGCGTCGTCGGCCCTCGTCCGACCATATCGTGCATCGTCGCTTCTCCACATACCGTTGTCCTCGGCGTACGAGGAACACCCCGTAGTAGCCCGCTTGGCCACCTTCGTCTTCCACTGCTGCCACCGGCTTGGAGCCTTCTACTTGGCGTCGTCCCCTCACCCCCACTAGCTTGTTACCTCAGGTTTGGTTTGTCACACCACTGAGCTGCCGAGATCTCCGAAGTGGGTGTGGAGGATCCTTCTCCGGCCCTCGATCATGTTTCTGGTCTCCAATCCGTGCAGTCTGTTACGCACCTGTGCTCTCGTTCCCGGCACCGCCATGCCCCATCTTCCGCCTTCCTTGTTCGGCACCGCCTGTGCCGAACGTCATTCTGTACCCGTGCTTTGCTTTGGCCCTCCATGGCCACACACACGTCTTCTGATCTGCTTTCAGGTGTGCCCTTTCAACCTCCTCCTTGGACGGTCTTTCTCCGCAAGTTGAGAGGGTCGCTTGCTCCGCACCCTCTCCCATGGCACCGTCGTACCGATCTTCTGCCATCTCGTGGGGCAAGTCCGTCTCCTCGGCGTCAACTTGCGGCCTCGATCTTTCCACTTGTTGTTGCTCATCCAAACTCCCTCACCGCTTCGACAAAAAGTTGTGCGAAGTCGTCTTCTTCGAACTCCATTCTCCCTTTCCGCCTTTCACATCGGGTTCACCAATGATGTCGCGGTATTCCGCGAGTGTGTGTCGAAAGGGGCGGGACCATAGGGGTCTCGGACAAGGAAGAGAGAGATGCCAAGAAACCGACTCCGGACACGTACTAGAGGCTACCGAACACGAGAGAGAGAGTGAGAGAGTGAGAGTGAGTGAGTGAGAGAGAGCTTGCACGCTACACCGACGCTTATGTACAGAAAACAAAAGGGGTAGAAACACCGACACCATTAGAGACGCGGTGTGCACAACCAAACATATATATATATTACAAGAGCAAGATACAACTCCGGCTTCGAGCCGGACCAAGGTAGGTTACGTTACAACAACAGTCCGCTGCCAAGCCGTCGATTGGGGAGCTCTCAGGCTCGTCGCGCCGAGCGGGGTCTTGCACAGGAGACAGGGTAGGAGCCTAAACCTCTTCGAACATGCGAGCTCCGAACCGGACTAAACCCTAAACAGTCATGAAGACCCAACCCACACGACGACGAAGAAGAAGAAGAACTAACACCCTTTCGACCTAAGTGGTATACCCTCCTAACTCAAAATGGGCAACCCCTCTACAAGGGACCCTCCCTTCCTTTTATAGAACAAGGAGAGGGATGCGTTACAATGTGGGATAAATCCTGATTTACATGGGATTCTTTGTCCCGACTTGACTCCTACTTGGCGCCATAAAGGCACCCCTATTATTCACACATTTTTACAAGGGTAAGTGCACATGATGCACTACGCCGATTCTTCCGATATTCCCCGGTTTCTCACCATGGCTCGAAATCTTCACGACATCAGCTGACCACCCCTACGGCATAGGCTAGGTCCGGTCAAGTCGCCACCATTGTGTACATGATACTTCTACGGTTGATGCGTAGGGCATCTTTCCATTAAGCTTTGTCTCCTTGTCCATTGAAGGAGAGTCTCTGTCCGATAGTCGGATCGACGTCGGAGGTGGTGTTGGTGTTGGCTTCACATTCTCCATGTTGAAGCGCTTCAACACCTTCCGAATATAGTCGGACTGGGAGAGTCGGAGGGTCTTGGTCGTCCGATTTCGCTCGATCCTCATGCCCAATATGTGACGAGCTTGTCCGAGTTCCTTCTTCGCAAACTAGTCATGAAGACTCCGCTTCAGCTTTCCGATCTCTGCTTGATTGCTTCTTGCAAGTATCAGCACCCGGTGTGGCTATAGCTTCTTCATAAGTACTTGGTTCGCTTGCATCCGTGTAGTTGACATAGTCAAGGCCCGTTTGATAAAACTTTGTAGGCCTTCTCACTCGTCTGGATCTCCTGAGTGCCGAATTTGTTGGTTCGAACTCTTCAATTGGCTCGACCGGACGATCGGCATTACTTGAATTGTGTTCATGAGTTCAATTAGGTGACTCGCCCCTGTCTTGGGATTTAGACGGTGTCATGTTGTCCTCTCCTATGGACTTTGTTGACTTGGGTTTGTTTCCAAATCACATCTTGTTGACTTTGTCTTGTTCGACTCTTGTCGAATCACTTTTGTATTTGATGCCTTTGTCTTCAAGTTCAACTAGTGGACCTCCTACCGATTTGGAGTCGGCAGGCATGTTATCGGCTTGGTCGAGTTTGACTTTTTTTCGAATCTCCGATTTGGCTTGGTGGGACGGTCCTTCTACGACATCTCTATCGGCTTTGAAGGACACCTTTTTACCAACTATTTTCCTTTGGTTCCGTTGACAGAAGATAGTGTCTTCATTGAAGACTACATCACTACTCCGAATCAGTTTCCGGTTCTCCGAGTCCCATAGCCTGTAGCCGAAGTCCCCATCGGTTCCATAACCGAGAAATATGCACTTCATCGCATGGGGTGCCAACTTGTTCCTTTTCTCCCTAGGGATAAATGCGTAGGCTTCGCATTTGAATATACGGAGCCTATTGTAGATCAGTTGTGTGCCCGTCTGTAGTGTATGTGGCACTTCGAGCCTGATTTCTTTCGATGATGATAGATTTACCAGGTATACGGTCGTCTGCAATGCCTCATCCCAAAATTCCAGCTTTAGTTCAGCTTGTTGCAGCATTGTCGTCATCCTCTCTTGGATCGTTCGGTTGATCCGTTCAGCCACCCCATTCTACATGGGTGCGAAGGGAACATGCTTTTGATGTCGGATCCCTTTGTCGGACAAGTATTGTTTGAAGGCTGTGGAGGTGTACTCACCTCTATTGTCAGATTGGAGTGTCTTCACCATGTATCTTGAGCGGTTCTTCACTTCGGATATCCACTGAGTGAAGACCTTGAGTGATTCATCTTTGGACCTAATGGATTAGGCCCAGACCTTCCGTGTACAATCATCTACAAAAGTGATGAAGTACCGGGAGTCTCCTAGTGATCGCTCTAGCATGGGCCCACATATATCTGTGTGCACGAGCTCTAGGGGTTGTCGTACCATCTCGTAGTGGAGAGAGTGCAGACTTCGGGTCTGTTTCCTGATCGACAATGCTCATAGTTCAGTCTGTCTTTGCTTGAAGTTTCGGGATGTAGTCTACAGCCATCAATCGATTGAGTCCGGCTTGAGACATACGACCAAGTTGGCCATGCCATAGGTTTGGGTCAGTCTTTTCAGCTACATTCACGGACCCTTCTGGATTGACCGCCATTAATGGGTACAAATTATTGTACTTGTGCCCGCTCCCGATTTTGAGATTTCCTCAGCTGATCACCCATACCGACTCACTTAGAGTCGTTCGATACCCGTCTTCCGCTAGCATGCAGATGGAGACCAGACTCCTTTTCAGATCGGGTACATGTCGGACTTGGTGCGGGATTATTGTGTTGTCATTT
Organism: Azolla caroliniana; assembly: GCF_043228905.1. Lineage (NCBI taxonomy): Eukaryota > Viridiplantae > Streptophyta > Polypodiopsida > Salviniales > Salviniaceae > Azolla > Azolla caroliniana. The sequence goes on along the minus strand of NW_028230447.1, from coordinate 20,433,433 downwards.
GGCAGTTGAATTGATACTTTGCCAACTCCTGCTATTCTACACTCTTGCATGTTGCCTAGTCGGACTGTGTCGTTGGCGACAGCCGAATAGTTTGAAAACCATTCGATGTTGGGGGTCACGTGGAATGTGGCACCAGAATCCACTGTAGAGGACTTCTTCAATAATTGAATCCTCTAAGGAGAGAATTTTTCTAGATCAGGTGTCGGCAACGTTGATTTGATTGCCGACCGGAGAGTGGTCCGAGTCAGTTCGTCCTTGATTTCGCTTGGATCGCCGACCACTCTCTTTCCTCTTGATCGACCAGCAGTCGGAAACATTGTGGCCAACTTTTCGGCAATGTGTGCAAAATTCACCTGATTGGCCCGTTCTTGACTTTGACCGTTGTCGGTCTCCCCTCGTTTTCGATCGACTATGGTGTCGACTGAATCTGTCAGCTTGTTCTCTTGATCGACTCAATCGGTTGACCGACTCGGTCGAGTGGTGGGCTTCTGCTAACTCATCGATGGTGAGTCCCATCAATTTTCGCCAAATGTCCTCAATGAGGACTTGGTCGATCGTCTCATCCAGATTTAGAATCTATTGGCATATGTCGTGCAGAATACCTCCCAACTTGCCGGCAAGATCGATAGGAGGGCAAGGGCTTTAACTTCTTCGTCGAAGTTAATCCCTTGTGAGGAGAATTTGACAACACCCGACTGAAGGTGTTGATGTGAGAGGTAGCTGGATCGGTCTCTCTCATCTTCATGTTGAACAATTGTTTTATCAAAATCAATTTTGAAGATGAGAACTTTTTCTCGTACACGGCTTGTAGCTTCTCCCATAGTGAGAATGATGTTGTCTCTTTTGTCATGCTGAAGTAGACATTTTTGGCCAGATGCATTCGGATGGTGGAGCGTGCAATTCTGTTTGTAGATCTCCACTCTTTGGTTGTCATTGAGGTAGGTTTTTCACTGTGTCGAATGGCTTCGACTTGTCTTCTAATGATCAACACATCCTGCATCATCTCCATCCATAGGGCAAAGTTTTTGTCGTCGAATTTTCTGATTTCCACCCCTGTTTCGGATGTTGAAGTCATGTTCTTCTTTGAAAGTGAGATTTTTCTAACTTGTTTTTTTTTCTTTTCTGTTGTTTGTTTCTACCGAACCGCAAGTCGCTCTGATGCCAGTTGTTGATGGAGTATGCGCGGAAACGTATATGTCTGTGTGTGAGGACTTGTCATATGTGTTCAGCAAACTACACAGAGTGGAGGCAAGAAGATATAACATAAGATAGACACGGTTTAAGCTTTAATGGAAGCTCAGTTATTGCATTTGTTCTCTCTCTCCCTCTCTTTACAATGTTAGGTTATCGTTTGTATACTAAGCCCTAACTCTTTGGAAGAGTTCACACTTGGATACAAAGTGGAAGGAATCGACCTTTTATGCCAACAATGACTTTTGACCTTTGAGTGCTCATAGATTTTCAAAGGGTATGTTCACACACTAGACTAGGTTGAGCTTGCTTCTCAACACGCCCCCTCAAGCTCAACTTGGATCGGCCTCCTTTGATTGATGTTCAGTTCTCCCTTGTACTGCCCCTCAAGCTTGGGTGTGAGGTGTCCGACATCTTATTTTGCTTTCGGCGTTGTCCGGCTTTCGGTGTTGGATTCTATTCGGTTTTCAGCATCGGTATTGTTGAACACAGTGCTCGGCCACAACCGAGGAATAGGATTAACTCACAGAAAACAGGAAAATACAAAATGCACGTAGACAATAGAGAGAAGAGTACACTGGATGTTTTACGTGGAAAGCCCTAAATGGGAAAAACCACGGGAGTCCTCAAACTCCAATTATCACTACAAACAGGGATGTACAATGGTGAGGCTACAAGGCAACAACCTTGAGCTCACTGTCTTCGCCACAGGCGGCGGTAATACACAGAGGCAACGACCTCTTCGTATCTCTCGCTCTCGGCTGCTCTCTTCACTCCCTCTAAGTGAAAACAAGAAAACTTAGCAGCAAGCGAAAACTGTTTGCCCTAAGTCATATTTATACACATATGACTTTCGGGCTATTTACAAATATAGCGGCAAGGGCCCTTGGCAAGCATATTCATAAATATGTCCCTGCATCCGGATCTCTCTCCGGGTACATTCGTCATCCGGCTCCGTAGCTGGAGTCTTCAGCATCCGGCTCCGTAGTCGGGGTCTTCAGCATCCGGCTCCGTAACCGGGGTCTTCATCATCCGGCTCCGTAGCCGGGGTATTCATCATCCGATTCTCGGATATCCGACCATCCCATCCGGAGGGACCGTAATCCCAACAAACTCCCCCTTCACTTCGGCATGGGATGTCTCTCCAATCCGATCCTTTTCCGGCATGCTTCCAGCTTGTCGGGTGTGAGTACCTTGGTCAACATATTCGACCCGTTCTCGTCCGTGTGGATCTTCGTCAGCATGAACTCCTTGTCTTCTATCCTTTCCCGGATCCAGTGGTATCTACGCTGGATGTGCTTCGTCCGGGAGTGATAGGCCGCATTCTTCGCAAGGTGGATGGCACTCTGACTGTCGCAGTAGAGTCGGTACTCCTCCTGCCGGATACCGAGCTCTCTAATGAAGTCCTTCATCCATATTATTTCCTTGCCGGCTTCAACAGCCGCCATGTACTCCGCCTCCGTGGTTGACAACGCAACCGTCTTCTGCAGCCTCGACTGCCACGAAACAGCTCCCCCTGCATACGTCATCACATACCCTGATGTGGACCGGCTGGTATCCACATCAACCGACATATCCGAATCGGTAAAGCCGTCGAGTTCGGGCTTACCGGAGCCGAATCGGAGGCACACGTTTGCCGTGCCCTTCAGGTATCGGAGTATCCACTTGGCCGCGTTCCAGTGCTCTTTGCCGGGATTGCTCATGTACCGGCTCACCACTCCAACTGCATATCCTATGTCCGGTCTTGTACACACCATTGCGTACATCAAGCTTCCAACGGCAGAGGCATATGGTACTTTCATCATGTCCTCCTTCTCAGCCTTTGTCTTGGGGCTTTGCTTGCTGGACAACTTGCAGTTTGCCGGGAGGGTTGACCCGACCGGTCTAGCTTCCGACATGTTGAACCGGTGAAGCACCTTTGTCACGTACTTCTCCTGTGACAGCCACAACTGCTTCTTCTTCCGGTCCCGGATGATGTGCATCCCTAGTATTTGCCTCGCCGGACCCAGGTCCTTCATTGAGAAGGTTCGGTGAAGTGCTTTCTTCAGCGTTCGTATCTTGACCTGGTCCCGTCCGACGATCAACATGTCGTCCACGTATAGGAGGAGTATTAGAGAGTCTCCTCCTTCGAACTTCTTCACAAACACGCAGTGATCGGACTGCGTTTTGTGGTACCCTTCGTCGGTCATGAAGGAGTCGAACTTCCGGTACCATTGCCGGGGAGCCTGCTTCAGTCCGTAAAGGCTCTTCTTCAACCGGCATACCAGGTGCTCCTTCCCTTTCTTCTCAAATCCTTCCGGTTGCTGCATGTAGATCTCTTCTTCGAGGTCACCGTGAAGGAATGCCGTCTTCACGTCCATCTGTTCTACCTCGAGGTCCACGCTTGCCGCTATGCTCAGCACCGTCCGGATGGAGGTCATCTTCACTACCGGGGCAAATATCTCGTCGAAGTCGACGCCCTTCTTCTGCTGGAACCCCTTCACTACGATCCTGGCTTTGTATCTCGGGGGGTTTCCGACATCTCCCGGTTTCAGCTTGAACACCCACTTGTTTCGAAGTGCCCGCTTTCCTTTCGGCAACTCCACAAGTTCATATGTGTGGTTCTCATGCAGGGAATCCATCTCCTCCTGCATGGCACTTAACCACCTGCGGCTATGGGTGTCAAGTTTTGCTTCTTCAAAGCTCTCCGGCTCCCCCTCGTCGGTTAGCAGCACGTGCTCTGGTTCCGGAAATCTCCGGGGGGGCCTTCTCTCTCTTAGAGGATATCTCCGTTCCGGAGCTTCGGTAACCGGCTCCTCCGTTTCCTCTTCATCCGAATCCATTTCGGGATCGGGGCCGGTTCCAGTATCAGTTTCATCTTCCTCGGCCGGTTCTGTTTCTTCACCGTCTTCGGCCGGATCCTCGAGTGCTAACCGGTCCCTTGCCGGTCGGGACTGCTCTTCGTAGAGTTGATCCTCACCGGTCGACTTGGAGCTCTTCATCTTCTTCTCCGACTCCCAGTCGGCGAGTGTCTTGTCCTCCATGAAGATGATATCTCGACTCCTGAATATCTTCTTGTCGACCGGGTCCCATACTCGGTAGCCGAACTCGTCGTCGCCGTAACCGAGGAATATGCATGGTCGGGTCTTTGGATCTAACTTTCCTCTCCGGTCCTTTGCCACATGCACGTATGCGAGACACCCGAACACCTTCAGATGCCGGTAGGACACTTCCTTACCGGTCCACACTTTCTGCGGCGTGTCTCCGTCCAAAGGTACTGAGGGTGATCTATTTATCACATACGTCGTCGTCGACATTGCCTCAGCCCAAAATCCCTTGGGTAATTTCGCATGTGCTAGCATACTCCGGACCCTCTCCATTATGGTCCGGTTCATCCTCTCGGCCAGCCCGTTCAGTTCCGGCGTCTTCGGCACAGTAAACTCGAGCCGGATTCCCTTCGAGCGACAATACTCTGCGAACTGCCCCCGGTATTCCCCTCCGTTATCCGCTCGTATCGCTTTCAGCTTCTTGCCGGATTCTCTTTCCACTCTCGCGTGGAGTTCTTTGAAGACGGACAATACTTGGTCCTTTGTCTTCAACGGTGCCGTCCACAGCTTCCGGCTATGGTCATCTATGAATGTTACGAAGTACTGGGCTCCGCCATGTGACTTCGTTTCTACCTGACACACATCAGTGTGTACCAACTCCAATGGTACACTACGTCTCGTCGGTGGCCTTGAGTGGAAGGGGGTTCGGTTCTGTTTACCGGCCAGGCAATCGGTGCACTTCTCCAGGTGCACATGCTTCACTGGAATAAGGTTGTCTTCTGCAAGCCTCTTCATCCCCTTCTCACTCATGTGACACAGTCTCTTGTGCCACAGCTCACCGGTAGTATCGGCTGCCACGTTCAGCTCCTCCGGACATAGCCGGGAATCCATCAAGTACAGTGTGTTGACTTTCCGGGCCCGAGCCACTATCAGGCTCCCTTTGCTGAACTTCATGACACCGTTCCGGATGCTACCCGTGTAGCCTTCATCATCTAGCCTCCCGGCCGAGATCAGGTTCAATCGGACCTCCGGAACGTGTCGAACATCCTTCAGCAGCATCTTGCATCCGGTTGATGTCATCAGCCACACGTCTCCTATGCCGGCAATCCGGCATGTGCCTTCATTTCCCATCCGGACACAGCCGTGCTCACCGGCTATGTAGGATGAGAAGTATTTCTTCTTCGGGGTCAGGTGGAACGACGCTCCGGAATCGACCACCCAGGTCATCTCTACACCGGCAAGGTTCAGCTCCCTCTCTTCGGTAATGAGCATTATCTCTTCTTCACTTGCCGCGAGTGCCGTCGTTCCTTTCCGGTCCTGCCCTCGCCGATCCGGACCTCTCCGGTCCGTGGATCCCCGGTATGCACCGTTTCTCTCCGGTGACTTCTTCGAATCGGTGTCGTCGGCTCCGTTGTCCTTTCGGTAATGCCGACAATTCTTCCGGAAGTGCCCCGACTTCCCACAGTGGAAGCATGTGGGCCTTCCTCTTGACTGCGACCGGGTCCCCGACTTCTCCCGTCTTTGCGGACTCCGGTTCCATTGTCTTCCCCGATCCGATTCGGTAAGCAGCATCTTCGGATCGGAAACCGGTTCTTTATCTCTCTGACGCGCTTCTTCGTTCAAAATGCTTGTCTTTACCGTTTGTAGAGACAAGTTATCTTCGGTGCAGGAGGTGCTGAGAGTCACCACCAAGTTCTCCCAGCTTTCCGGCAATGTACACATCAGAATGATGGCTTGCATTGCATCCTCCAACGGGAACTTGATCGCCGCAAGCTGGTTCACGAATCCCATGAACGTGCTCACGTGTTCCACCATATTCTCGCCGTCCCGGTACTTGAGGTTCACTATCTTCCTCATCAGGGAGGTCCGGTTCAACGCATTCTTCCTCTCGTAGAGGCCCGACAGCTTCTTCCACATCTCATATGCGTTGGTGTCGTTCGCCACATGTTGTAGAACTCTTACATCGACATATTGCCGGATCGTCGCTACGGCTTTCCGGTTCAGGAGCTTCCACTCCGACTCTATTACCCCCTTGGGTATCTCGGCATTGTCGATCGGTTCATACAGGTCTCGGACGATGAGAAGGTCTTCCATCTTTATCTTCCAGTCGGCGTAGTTCTGTGAGTTCAACACCATCATGCCCGGAGGCCCACTACCGCCGCCTTCCATTTTCTGTGTTACCGTCGCTCTGATACCACTTGTTGAACACAGTGCTCGGCCACAACCGAGGAATAGGATTAACTCACAGAAAACAGGAAAATACAAAATGCACGTAGACAATAGAGAGAAGAGTACACTGGATGTTTTACGTGGAAAGCCCTAAATGGGAAAAACCACGGGAGTCCTCAAACTCCAACTATCACTACAAACAGGGATGTACAATGGTGAGGCTACAAGGCAACAACCTTGAGCTCACTGTCTTCGCCACAGGCGGCGGTAATACACAGAGGCAACGACCTCTTCGTATCTCTCGCTCTCGGCTGCTCTCTTCACTCCCTCTAAGTGAAAACAAGAAAACTTAGCAGCAAGCGAAAACTGTTTGCCCTAAGTCATATTTATACACATATGACTTTCGGGCTATTTACAAATATAGCGGCAAGGGCCCTTGGCAAACATATTCATAAATATGTCCCCGCATCCGGATCTCTCTCCGGGTACATTCGTCATCCGGCTCCGTAGCTGGAGTCTTCAGCATCCGGCGGGGTCTTCATCATCCGGCTCCGTAGCCGGGGTATTCATCATCCGATTCCCGGACATCCGACCATCCCATCCGGAGGGACCGTAATCCCAACAGGTATTTCCGTGGCAGTTTCAGTTCTCCCCCTCAAGCCTATGACGAAGGCTTGTAGTGTTAAACGGTCTAAGGCCGAGTGCTTACATCTCTACATCCATCGATGCTAACCATCGGGGGTCACAAGCAACTTCCGTAAAGCTTTTGGGCTCTTGTTCGGTCATGACCTTCATCGCAAAGGCGTAATGATGGGCCATATACTCGTTGTAGCCGAACCAAGTGACCAGGTTCTTCTCTCGAGATGAGCATTGGAGTTTTTCTCTTGCCGATGTGAGCGCCTTTTTTTACTCTAGGTGTCCGCATAATGGGTACACCAAACTCATTGTCTAGTGAGTGAGCCGACACATCCGAATCACTTTCATCAGGGTGGTCGACTTCATATTTGGGCATTGTAAAGAATTGAGAATGATTATGTGCAGCGGAAGGTGTGTGTATGTGTGTGTCGTTGAGAGAGAGAGAGAGAGAGAGAGACAAAATAGGGTTATGCAGAAAAACGAAAAATTGTATTAACAAGAATAAGACAACCAACTGACTTTACAAAGAGGAAAGAGGTGCTTTTGTAGTCACCTTCTCTCTATACAACTACCACTTACTAAAGAGTGGTGGAGACTAAACTGTTCACACATTCTATGACCCTAGTTACTGTGGTAGGTGGTGGGGTGTTCACACACTAGGGAAGTTGAGTTTGATTCTCAACACGCCCCTTCAAACGTAACTTCCGGATTCAGAAAATTTGGTTCGATTCGGTCTTCGATTCGTTTGTTCGGCTAATTCGACTTCGACTGGTCATTCTACTTCGATTCGGTTGTTCGTCTTAATCGGCTTCGACTGGAAAGACTTTGATCATAATCCCCCTCAAGCACAACTAGTCGGTAATCGAGAGACCGAGGTTCGTCGTGAACTATCGCAGCTTGTCGATTCCTAGGGCTTCTATGAATATGTCGGACGTTTGCATATTCGTGATAATGTACCACCGATCGATATCTCTAGCCAAGACACGTTCTTGGATGAAATGGTAGTGCACCTCAATGTGCTTGGTCTGAGCGTGGAAAACTGGATTTCAGGCCAAGTGGATGCTACTCATGTTGTCGCAATACAGGAGAATCAGATACTTGATGGGAACGCCCACATCCTTTAGGATTCTTTTGAGTCAAACGGCTTCGCATGCGGCGACAGTTGCGCCCCTGTATTCGGCCTCTGTGCTTGATAGTGCAACTGTCGGTTTCTTTTTATTGCTCCACGAAATGGCTCCACTGCCGAGTGAGAAGACGAATCTCGATGTTGATCGTCTGTCGGCTTTGTATCTTGCCCAATCGATATCGGTGTACCCTTTGAGTCGAATCAGTGTGGTTGATCTGTAGAGGATGCCGAAATCCATGGTCCCACTCAAATACGTTAGTACTTGTTTAGCACAATTGAAATGAATATCGCACGGAATTTGCATGAACTAGCTAAGGAGGCCGACTGGATAGTTGAGGTCGGGCCAAGTAATGGTGAGATAGATAAGGTTTCTAACTAGCTGACGATACAATGTCGGCTCACACTCTTGTGTGCCGGAATCAACATCTAGCTTTAGGTTTTGATCGAGAAGGGTAGTGATAGGCTTACAGTTTGTCATCCCAAACTTGGAGAGAAGATTGAGGATATAGTGTCGTTGGGAGATCATGATGCCGTCTCGAGTCCGAATTACTTTTATCCCTAGAAAGTAATGTAGCTCCTTCATGTCCTTCATTTCAAATCGACCGGAGATTAGTTGCTTGGTATGTTCGATATCCCCGATGTGCTCTCCTCCAATGACTAGGTCGTCCACATAAATTATGATAAATAGTTTTCCTCCGGAGTCATTCCAAATGAGTAGAGAATTGTCAGACTTGGACATTCGAAAGCCGATTTGGTGAAGATATTGCGTTATCTTTGAATGTTATGCTCTTGGTGCTTGCTTGACACCGTAGAGAGGCTTTTTGAGTCGGCAGACAGCTGTCGGTTGCGTGGTCGACTTGAATCCGGGCGGTTGTATCATGTACACCTCCTCTTCTAACTCGCCTTGGAGGAAGGCGTTTGTCACATCCATTTGGTGGAGGTGCTACCCTTTTGCTGTTGCAAGCGCAATCACAATTCGAATTGTAGTCATCTTTGCCATTGGGCAAAGGTCTCTTCGTTTAATCGACCCCGTGAGTCTGCGCATACCCTTTTGCAACAAGCCAAGCCTTATACCTATTGACGATGTCGTTGGCATTGTGTTTCACCTTGTATATCCATCGGCATCTAATTGCCTTTTGATGGGGTGAAGAGGGAACGAGATCTCATGTCGTGTTTTAGGAGAGTGCTTGCATCTCCTCATTCATCGCTTCGACCCATCGCGGTGTCGGGGTTACTACGCCCTTGCGTGCAGAAAGGAGGAGGGACCACGGGGGTCTTGGACCGAAGAGCAAGAGAGAGAGATAAGAGAGAGAGACCTGATTTCACAGAACCGAAGATTGCACAGGGACACGGCCCAACAAACAGAGATCACAAATAAACGCCGACGCAGATGGACGCAACAACGAAAGATATGTACTTATGAATGCACGAAAATAACAGACTAAAGTATTACAACCCACGGTGGGGGGCACGAAATAGATACTAACGAAAACGAACAGGGCGGCGAACAGATGCCGACCCCTGTATGTCGCGACGCACAGAAAGGGAAAACAGGTCGGAGGTGCTGCAGGACGCACTCGGGGCGTTCCACGGAACAGCGCAAGCCTCCTCGAAGCCTGCACAGGTACGCGATGGAGCAGAAGACAGAGAAAGCAGGAGTGAGAGAGCAGCTCCGAAATCGGTTCGGCAGCACTTCGTCCTCTCCGCGCGAGATCCCTACTTCTATTCTTCCTCTTCCTTTTATAGCCCGTCAAGAGGCCGTTTGGCATTAACTGCATACCAACCGAATCTACCCACCTAGGATCCTCGCATGTACCTACTTCGCCCTTAGGTACTTCTTGGCGCGCGTGTGTGTGTAGAGCCGTTCCCTACGCCTTGTTCCTCCGATTCCTCTTGTGGGCGGTTTTCTTCACGACATCCGCCCCCACCTAACCGCGCATCCACCGGCATGCGCCAAATTAAGTTGGCACGGAGAAAACCGGCCCGCCTTTACTCTTCGCCTGCCGGCCCTTCCTCGGCCTCGGATCGGTCGTCGCTGCTGTCCAGGAGAATCGGGTCGGGTTCGTCGTCGTGCCGCTTCTTGAAAGCTTTGACCCTCTTCCCGGCCACGGGTATCGCTACTCTCGTACCGTCGAGTTCCGCCAGATGATACGTCCCGTTGTCGTTGGCGCTTTGTACCGTGTACGGCCCGAACCATCTCCGTGCGAACTTCCGCGTTGCTCGGTGCTGGTTGTCGAGGCTGCTGTCGTAGACGAGCACCCAGTCACCTTGTTCGATCTTTTTCGGTCGGAGTCGGTGCGTTCGGTCGAACTTGGCTTTGTTCTTTATCCTCGCCACTCGGATCCTTTCTGCAGCCGTCTCCACGTCCTCCGGTCTCCGTTCGAGTTGTCGTATACGCGCTGCCAACAACTCCTCCCGGCTCATCTCGTCCCTCCAGCCGACCGTTGCCCATGAGGAGATTGTTCGTTCCATCGGCATGATCGGCTTCTGGCCGAACATGAGCTCTGTCGGCATGTACCCGGTTACCGAACTGTGCGTAGTCCGGTCGGCCCACAAAGCATAAGGTAGAAGTCGCGGCCAGTTACCGACTTGGCCTCCGCATGCCCGAACCAGCGCTTTAACGATCGGCCCGTGTCCGCGCTCCACCTTCCCATTCGCCTCCGGGTTGTACGCAGTGGTGAGCGAGAGTTTGACCCCCAGCCGATCGAACAGCTCCGCGGCTTCCTCGGCGTCCAACTCCCCTCGGTCAGCCACGATCTTCCCGACGCACCCGTACCGGCATATCACGTCCTCGATCAGGAACCGACACACGGCCGCGGTCGTCTTGTTCTGAAGGGCTCGGCCTTCCACCTGGTTCGTCAGGTCTTCCCGCGCTAGGACCAGATACCGCATCTGTCCTACCCCCATCGGCATCGTCACCAGATCTACCATCCATTTGAAGTGGATAGTCGGAGGGTACGTAGGGCGAAGCCCGTCCCGGTGTCGGACTATCGAGTGCATCTGACAACTCTCGCAAGTTGACACGAACCGATGCACGTCCCGGTACAATCCCGGCCACCAGTACTTCCCCTTCAGCTTCTCAAATGTCGCCCACGTTCCACGGTGTCCAGCCCAAGGGCTGTCGTGGTAGGCCGCCAGTAGCTCCTCCTGTTCTTCCTTCATCGCCACCACCCGGAGCGGGACGCCGTTCCTCTTCTTCGGGTGCTTCCACAAATGCCCATCTCGGAGAAAGAATCGATATGCTTTCTTCCGGATCCGGTTGGCCTCGTCCTTCGTCCATGACGCATCGGGCGTCCTTGTCTTCAAAAACCCGCCGATCTGCAGCCACTCCCCGTCGTACTTGCTCGCGTCGAACTCGTTAAGCGCCGGAGTGCTCATCCCGTCGGTCGTTATGTATGCCGCCTCGAAGAAATCCACGCCGACTTCTTCGTCTTCCGAAACCATGCCGCCCTCGTCGTCGAACCTCGCCCTCGAAAGCATGTCGGCCATGGCGTTGTCTTTCCCGGAAATGTGTCGTATTTCCGGGTCCAGGGACTTGATGTACGCTATCCACCTGAGCATCGCCAGGTCCGGAGTCGCGCATCCGGAAACCATACCGAGAATCGGCAGGCAATCCGTCTCGATGATCACTTCTGCCCCTATCAGGTAGTCTTTGTCGGCCTTAACCGCCGAAACAATACCCCAGAGTTCGCGTTTAACCTGGGCGTATCCTCGCTGCCGTTCACTGAGGACTTTCGCGCCGAATCGGATCGGAAACCGATTGCCGTCCTCGTCTTCCTGGTTCACGACCCATCCGATCCCGGTCGGACTGGTATCCACCGTTATGAATACCGGGGTACCCTTCCCGTATACCGCCTTCCGGAGTGCCGGTGCCGCCGCAAGGGCCTCTTTCAGCTTCCGGACCGATTCCGCGTGCTCGTCTAGCCATTCGAACCTTCGCCCCTTTTTCAGCAACCCGTACAGTGGCTCCGCGACGTGTGCGTAATGCGGGATCCATATGTGGTAGAACGCGCATGCCCCCAGGAATCTCCGTATTTCCGTGACCGAGCTGCAGTCGGGCTTCATCGCGGAGATGGCTTCTACCTTTGCCGGAGACGGTTTCCGGCCATATGGTCCGCACAGGTGTCCGACCACCATGATTTCGGACTGCCCGAAGGCCGACTTCTCCCCGGAGAAGGTGAGTCTCGCATCCTCTAGCCTTTGCAGCACCTTCTCGCAGTCGTCGATGTGCGTCGCCACGAATCGCCGGCATCCGTCCGGCCCGATCGTCTCGTCCTTTTCTTCCACCGGGCATCCCTTGATCGGGATGTCGTCCAGAAACGGCATGGTGATGTCCGGGATACAGTCCCTCAGAACCTTGTTCATCGCATTCACCATGTGGGCCACCGAGTTGGTCCCCCCTTGCGGCAGTGTACACATCCGAACTAGGCCGAGGGGAGTTCGCATCGTCGTAATGTCTCTGCTCTCCACGGCTAGCTGGAACTGGTCGTACCCTGAGTATAGATCCCCGACCGAGTAAATCGACCTTCCGGCGAAGGCCTCCGCGAACTCGTCTATGGTCGGTCCGATCCCTGCGTTCCGAATGGTCACTCGATTGACCGGCTGCAGGTCCTGGATGAAGCGCAACGAACCGTTTTTCTTCGGTACGGTAAACCATCGATTCGAATATGGGGCGCTCGACGGCTCGAGAATTCCCATATCAACTTTCTGCCTCAGCAGCTCCATCAACTTCGGGATGTGAGCTCTCGGAACCGAAATTGGCTTGAGATTCCACGGTACATGCGGTACCGTGAATATCACCATTGGTTCTACGATCGTCGGGTCCACGCACCCGATTTCCTCCGGTGAGAATGCGAAGGCTTTCCCGTGCCTTCCGAGCATTCTCCGAAACCGGTCTTCCTCCACCGGCAGTAGGAACCCGCCCCCACCGATCTTCAGCTCGCGGAGCGTCTCGTTGGTGAAGGTGTGTCCTATGCAGGCCGGATCTCGTAAGCTGGGGTCCGATGCAACCCCTTTGATTCGGGACTCGCTGCCCTCCGGTAAGGGTGCCGCAACTGGCCTCACCTTCCGGTCCACGGTCTTGTACTTGGTGCTCACTCGGGCCGTCCGTTCCGACTCGAGCCCTCGACCGAAGTCCGCGATGACTTCGTACATTTCTTCGGAACATACCGGTATCGTCCGGTCTTCGTTAAAGTCTTCTTCGACTACCTCCCCCAGCATTCCCAAGGTGTCGTCGAAGGAGACTGCCTCCACGGCTCCGTTGATTCCTTCGTCAGGGCCGAGAACTCCGCACGCCCGAAGTCTCCCCTCCGCCTTTGTTTTCTCTCGGCCGGTGATGCCGACCACCGTACATGCTCCGCTGTCGGAGAAGCAAAATTTCCTACCTATTGTACACGGTTTTATCGTACAGATGTGGGGGTTTCCCGGAGCATCCGGACTGTCGCGGCCCCACGCCTTGGCAGTCCTCTCTAAAAATCCTCTCGGTTTTCGGAACCGAGGGAATCGCGGTTACGTTCGTGGTTCGGCCTTACCGTCAGAAACTGGACCGAATGGCGCCCGTCTTGGCTTTTGACCCTCGCGTAGGCCGAACCATTGTCCAGCACTTTGGTCTCCATTCTCGCCGCCGTGATGTACGGCTCTCCCAGAATGACCGGATGCGAAGACGTCTCCTGCACGATGAAGTGCTGGTCAATCTCGACGTCGCCGATCTTGACTCGCACATTCGGACAGGCCCCGTGCAGTTCCTCGATGGCGCGCGTTGCTGCCCTTATTTTCCACCCGTGCTTGGTGTTGATCGGCCATTTGCCCTTCTTATAGAAGTCCATGGACATCAAATTGATCTCCGATCCGTGGTCCACCAAAGCTGTCACCGGTTCCTGGACATCGCCGATCTTCACCGGGGTTTCCGTGGTCGCTCGGGCCCAGTGTGGCCTCGAATAGTGGCTTTCCGCCCACTCGTCTCCCAGCGCCATATCGTCTAGGTGTGTCGTCCGCACTTCCACCGGTCTTTCCGGTTCTGTCTCCGTCGACAGCCTCTTCCGTTTCACCAAGTCCACGATGGAGTCGTGGAACTCCTTCTTGGCGATTCCCAGCACCTCTCGTAACGACAGCTCCACCTTGCTGTCGAGGATCCGTTCCTCCAGGACCTTCCGTAAGTCCGTGGTCCTTTCTATCTCCGTCCCCAGACGGTACCCGCCCTTCTGGGGTTTATCTTGCGTGCCGGCCCCGCCGGCTTCGTCCCGTCGTGGCCCGGACCGGGTCTCGTATCGTTGTGAGGGCCCGGTCGTCCCGGGTTTCCCCACCCGCTTATCTTCTACCAGAGCCTCGTAGTTCTGGCAAGCGGCTTCCACGAAGCCCGTCCGTTCCTCGACCGGGTCGCTCCACCCGGTCATCTCCCGTACCCGTTTCTCCGCACGGTCCGATTCCTCCCCTTTAAGCCTTGCACCGGCAAGGCCTTCCAGCATCGTCGGCCAGAATCCGGCTTTGCTTTCCCTTCGGGCCTCGCCGCCCCCGACTCGAATGCCGGCCGACGCCGAGTAGTGGACGGTTTCTGCGTGTCGGGCCGCCGCCTCTTCCATCAACCTTTTCATACCACCTTTTCCGTCGTTTCGGCTCAGGGCCCTTCGGGTGTCGCTGGCATGCACCCGTCCTTCCCACAGGTACACCACCCTGTCCCTCAGCGCCTCTGCGAAATCGCCGCAGTCTTTTCGGATGTGGCCGACCCCGTCGCACCACATGCACCTGTTCCCTGCCGCCGGCCGTCGGTCACGGGCAGGTCCTCCGCCTTCTCTGCGGGCTTGTGCGATTTGGAGGTCTTTTATCGCCCTCGTCAGTTCCTCCAACGCAGCTCCTCCAGTCGTGCCTCTGATCACGCCGGTCGGAGCTGAACCGGATTCCAGCCACTCCCGAGTCTCTTCCCTTCGCACCGGCTGCGCCGGCTCGAGTTTCCTCGCCGCGACTGAGCCCGACCCGGTTGCTCTGTCATCCTCCCATTCTCGCCGTTTGTCGAAACGGCCGCAGGCTCTCTTGACCGCCGCCCAGTCGGCTGTCAGCCCGTCTTCGGTTTCTAGCAGGGCGCCTACGTGACTCCGATCCCTCTCGTCAACCGATTTGACGAACAGCAGGACCCGGCTTGTATCCAGGACCATCCTGTCAAGCGCCGAAAGGCGCGCGAAGTTCTCCTCGAACTCCCGGAGGAGTGCCGACGCATTCCTTCCTTTCCCGGGAGACTCCACCCACTCCATGAAGCTTCGCTTCGAAAGCCGGAGCGCGTCGTCCAGTCCGTATTTTTCCAGGAGCCGACCTTCGAACTCCTCCCAGGTACGGCTCTCCGCCCGCACCTCGAGCACCTCCGCGTGGATGCTCGGCATCGCCACTCGGGGAAAACCGGCAAGACGCCTGTCTTCCGGAATGTCCCGCATTAACATTTCCGCACCGTAGGACGCCAGGTACTTCGTGGCATCTTTTCCGGTGAATCGACCGATCGTTCCGACGACCGCCTCAATAGCTCTATCGAGGGCGCCGGTGCCCTCGCGCGCGCTTACTATCCGATCCACGGCCGAAGCCATGGCCTCTGCAAGATCCGCCCCCTTCATTTCCTACTCTTCTGCCGCCTCTTTCACGTCGGGTTCACCAAAGATGTCGGGGTTACTACGCCCTTGCGTGCAGAAAGGAGGAGGGACCACGGGGGTCTTGGACCGAAGAGCAAGAGAGAGAGATAAGAGAGAGAGACCCGATTTCACAGAACCGAAGATTGCACAGGGACACGGCCCAACAAACAGAGATCACAAATAAACGCCGACGCAGATGGACGCAACAACGAAAGATATGTACTTATGAATGCACAAAAATAACAGACTAAAGTATTACAACCCACGGTGGGGGGCACGAAATAGATACTAACGAAAACGAACAGGGCGGCGAACAGATGCCGACCCCTGTATGTCGCGACGCACAGAAAGGGAAAACAGGTCGGAGGTGCTGCAGGACGCACTCGGGGCGTTCCACGGAACAGCGCAAGCCTCCTCGAAGCCTGCACAGGTACGCGATGGAGCAGAAGACAGAGAAAGCAGGAGTGAGAGAGCAGCTCCGAAATCGGTTCGGCAGCACTTCGTCCTCTCCGCGCGAGATCCCTACTTCTATTCTTCCTCTTCCTTTTATAGCCCGTCAAGAGGCCGTTTGGCATTAACTGCATACCAACCGAATCTACCCACCTAGGATCCTCGCATGTACCTACTTCGCCCTTAGGTACTTCTTGGCGCGCGTGTGTGTGTAGAGCCGTTCCCTATGCCTTGTTCCTCCGATTCCTCTTGTGGGCGGTTTTCTTCACGACAGCGGGTCCTTCGCGGCTTCGGAAAAAGTTTCCGGCTCTTGAGTTGTCTCCACCTTCATCATGAATGCATAATGATATGCCATGTAGTCATTGTAGCCGAATCAGCTAACTACGTTCTTTTCTCGGGTACAACGACGAGGTGCCCCTAGTGTCCCCATGCAAGGAACATTCAATCCACCATACTCATTGTCGGGTGAGTGGTCCGATTCATTTCTATCTGAGTCTTTGTACTCAGGCATTTTGGCGTTTCCTTTGTCTTGTTTCGGACTCGGTCATGACGTGCTTTGGTCGCTCGGTGGCTCTTGTGGTCCACTCAATCTGATTGAGATTGGACTTTCCTCTATTGTGAGCTTTAGGCAATCATCCTCCTCTGAGTCGATTATATCAAAATCGGTTTCGATTAGGTCGGATGGAGCCGAGTCGACCATGTACCAAGATGTTGATTCGTCGAATACGACATCGCTACCCACTCGTACCTTTTTGGTAGAGGGGTTGAAGCACTTATACCCATTTTGTTCGAGCGAATACCCCACAAGGATACACTTCTCCGATTTCGGATTGAGATTTTGTCGCTTTTAATTGGGAATGTGTACAAATGCGATAGATCTAAATATCCGTACATGGGATAGATCCGACTTTTGCCCATAGAATTTCTTGTTGGGGATAATATTGTGCACGTCGGATGTTGTCTAGTGATTCATTAGATATACGGTCGTGTTCACCACATCAGCCCAATATGATTTCGGCAAATGTTTCTCGTTCATCATTGCCCTTGCCACTTCAAGTATATGGCACTAATTCTTTCATTCGACTGCTCCATTTTGTTGAGATGTGTGTCAGCAGGTAAACTCTCACCGAATTTCTTCTTGTCAAAGGTATGTTGTGAAGGCATCGGAGAAATACTCCTTGTCGCCATCTGATTGCCTTTTCGACTTCGTTTTTGAATTTTTGGAAGTGTTTGGTATGCCTCGAGAAGTCATCGATGAACGTCACATAGTATCGGCAACCACCGAATGTTGTCGTTTGGGATGGTCCCCATACATCTGAATGTATTACATCCAGGATCCCTTTGCTCACGTTCCTCTCTTTCGGGAACTGTTGATGATGCTATTTGCCGAATTGGCAAGCTTCGCATGCGCCTGCGCTCTCCTTTTCGATATGAATTGTTAATTTTGCCAATAACTCCTAAAGTGATGTGGAATGAACTCCCTGAGTTGCTTATTAAACTCTGAGACAAGGGTAGTAGCACATGTCTCCTTAAATACTTCCTTGATACGCTTATGAGTCCCTTCCCAATATTTTCTATCACATACTCTAAATATTTCCATTTCACAATATGATCGTTTTCCACATCAAGCTCATGTCTACAAAATAACGGTTGTGTGCAAACCTTACATGTTCATAGAAGACAAGTACGATTATGCCACTCAGATGATGGTTGTTTTTCATAAACAAAAGACCTCCATAACTTAGAAATTGATGCATAAGTCATATTTCGCGCATTACATCTATTAGCCTTCCCATTTGGTCTACATACCTCAGAAGTGCAAACACACCCATCCCTGTGTATACCCTTAGAATTAGTGCACATAGTGTTCACTCCAAGCCTTAACATGTCCATCATAAACAAATCCCAAACCACTCGTTCGGGGGCATTAGTTAGGGTATGCATCGAAGTAGATTGACCCACTTTAGAACACATATTACAATCACCTAACAAAAACCCTCATCTTCCATGCCGTAAAACTTGATTAAAACATCTCCAAAGATCCATACGTTGCCTTGCAACATTTGATGCATAAATACCAACCACCCAAACATTTCCCCTTCATAATTAACCTCACAAGGCAACATATGGATATTTGGAGATGTTTGGGTGGTTGGTATTTATGCATCAAATGTTGCAAGGAAACGTATGGATCTTTGAAGATGTTTTAATCAAGTTTTACGGCATGGAAGACGAGGGTTTTTGTTAGGTGACTGTAATATGTGTTCTAAAGTGGCTCAATCTACTTCGATGCATAGCCCAATTGATGCCCCTGAAAGAGTGGTTTGGGATTTGTTTATGATGGAGTTCTTAAGGTATGGTGCATGGTCTTGGATCAATGGAAATAATGCTAGTTATACATTACAATCTGCGCATTATAGATAAACTTGGAGTAGATTGGATCATCAGATCATTTTGTAGTTGTTTTGGAATGCACACATCAAAATGTGAAAGGTTTTAGATCTCTCTCTCTCTCTCTCTCTCAACTTGCCAGCAAGAGGATGTTGCTTCACCCAAACTTGAACACGACAATCAGCAAGCCTACAACTCACACTATAAGCATTGACCTTGTTTCTTACAATATTACTGCTTCGATTGGACATATTGTCTAATGCATCCTTGTTAATATTTTTTCAAAATGAACCTTTCAATGATATAAGAAGGCAACACTTACGTTGACTTTAGCATATTGATTTTGATTTATTGACTTGGCCAAATCCTTATTTTGGCTATTTTAATCATTGTGTTTGTAATCAATTTATTTATCTAAATTCATTACATGATAGAACATATAAATAAAAGAAAACAAAACGATTCAACTTGGCAAATTGAATGTGATGTAAAGTACTTCAGAAAATCTACCTTAATAAGCATATGCGTATTGGAATTTAAAGAATAAAGCAAGTCAACTTGTCAATACGGCTCATTGAATTCTTTTTTTTTCTTAAAAAAGGGCCCACTTGCTTGTTTTCAAAATCACCTATTGTGCTTTCTTGGTTCAAATTGAGGCTCTTATATTCGAATAGCCGAAGTAACCAATCTTTTGAACTATGACAAGTCCATAATCAAATTACATGCATAATTAGAAAGTGAACATGGAGAGACACTTTTGAAAATGTCAACCCATCAATTCTATGTTAGGACTTGGTACTTAAAGACCTTGAGGGTGTTCTTTAAACGAGGAAATTATAGGAGTCAAGAAATTGAATGTTTATACCCATTATATAAATGAGCAACCAAAGTCGATGTCTATCAAAAAGTATATTTTCTTTCACATAAGATTTTTTTCATTATATTAGAAAACATTGGCAAGCCTAATGTTGTTAAATAATCAAATAGAATCAATTATACAATGTTAATTTACTTGTTCAAGAGAAAGGATAAACATGAACATTTGGTAACTTCAACCATAACCAACCTGGCGTATCTTCAAAACGTGTTGAGAAAAATTGTGCATGAATGCCACAATTGTTATTTCAAGTACATTATGCAAGGGTAGAAGTTGAGATTTTGATACTAGAAAGGAGAATAACTCTCTCACACAACACATCAAACTATGTAGATGCATGTGCCTTCCCATTCAAGTTTTTTTAAGCAAAAGTTTATACTAAGTTGCCTCAATTTAAACATGCAACTATGATGTTGGACTACTTTTCAAACAAGGAATTTTGCTTCATAAATAAACCATGTGCATAGAGTACAATACGATAACCTCATCAATGGTTGATTTTGGAATGAGAATATTTAATGTACTCATCACCAAATCTCACCCCAACTAATTATATAGAGCATAAGAATGGTTTTAAGTAGATGTATGTTGATTCTTGTGGTGATTAGTTGTAAAGGGGGCAATTGGTTGTAAAGCCATGCCCATTAGTCTAGTGTTTCCTAAGGGGAAATGACAACAAATCAAATGATGATGTGTGTTCCTTTTATCCTTTGGGCTCCAAGGGGAGGGTTGGCATACCATATGTTTAAATATAGTTTGGTGTCTTTAGATTTTAGTAGTTCTAGTTTGCTTTTTGTTGATGTTGATTTCGACCTTGCACTCAAACAATTTGGCATAGCACTCATAAAAATCGTTGAATCCCCCAACTCTCAACTTTCAAGAGTATTTCTTGAAGGTTAGACAAGGCAATGAATTATGCCATGAACGAGATCTATACCCTATGGTGACGTTATTACCATGACATGAAAAGAATTACTAAACTCCAAGTCATTTAGATAGTAAAATGACATCCATACAAATCTGTAAGATGCAAAAGCAGCCCCAAGGGGCCTCAAGAGAGTGAATTGATCATGTACAAAGTGGTCAATAACCGCTTATGGTGGAATCAAATGGGAATTTTTAAGTTGTGTGATTGGATGAGGTTCTATTCTTCTTTGATGAAGTATTTCTTTTAGAGAGAGAGGGGGGGGAAGAAAAAAGCAAGAATGGAGAGGGGAAGAAGAAGAAGAAGTGAATTTGTTTCTATTGTTGCACTCTCGATCGGTAACGGAATTTGGCACAAAGACAAGCATTGGAAAGCCCTCGGTTAGAGCTTTGTAATGAGATATAGCAAGTTAATTTGGTGGTCTCGGAGATAGTATTGTTTGTGGCGCCCTTAAAAGCAGCGTCATATATATTTAAAAAAGAAGTGCATTTGCTTATTTCCATGATCCATCTCAATTTCTTCTATTTTATTTGTAGATTAATGTGATGCCCACATAGTGACTACATGTACATTACCATCATGGTCATTTTAACCTTTAGCTTGTTTTTTTAGTTAGCTTTGACATAAAGTTGAAACATCTCTTGATTTTGAGAATAGTCACAATAGGAGGTTATCATTGGTATGCCTTTGTTTTTTGTTTTTTGCTTTATGCTTTTTGCTTTTTGTTTTTTGTTTTTTTTTCTTTATGGATTCGAAGTTTTGCCTTTGTTTAGTTATCTTTGATATAGAGGCATTACAAGATGGCATTTGAGTTTATTGATTTTATGTTAATAGCATGCATGTATTTTATGTGTTTGTATTTAAGAGAGATTAGTTGTCATTCATCATGGTTATGGTAGGTCAATGGGCATGTTAACAACTTTGATAAAGATTTGATACACCTCTGATAAACCTTTGATAATCATAAAAGCCACGCAACTTAAAGTTCCCTATATAAACATGATTGATCCTTCATTGAATAATCTATTGAAATCCCTTCATTAATGTGAACATGTGAGCTTCTCCCCACGAATGATTTGATTGCATTGGACAATGTTTGAAAAAGTAGTGGAAAACACATGACTTAGAAAGTTGTGAGCACTAACTATGCTCTCTCGCGAAGTACCTTTTGGTATGTCATTACATAAATCACCCTCAATAATGTTCTTCCTTTCATAGGCTTTATAAAGAGAATTTGGAATAGAGCGCCATTGCAAACAAAATATACATGAAATATAACATTAGTCTTACTAAAAATAATTATAATGTCAATGATTGTGATTGTGATTGTGTGTGTGTGTGCGGGTGCATGCGTGCATGTGCAAAAAGGGCCTTTGGTGTTATAGAGATCGCGAGCTCTAAGAATTACAAAATTCCAGCATAATACTATATGCTTGTGTGGTTGCCAACGAATTCAAATTTATAATCCTATAAATGGAGTGATGTTTGAGCCACATTGACAATAACTAAGCAACTAGATGTGTTTGACAGTTACCTTTTTCCTTACTTCCACCAAACCCTCAAGTTGAATAATTCATACCATACAAAACCACTAATGTTGATTACATATCAATGTATGAAGTATTTATATATGCATATATAGCATGATGGATGTCATATTGTAAAGATGACTAGCAATGGGAAATGGCCCCTTCATCATTGGGAGTCACCTATGTATCTCTAAAATACCTATGTATCAATAAGAAGAGGGGTTTGTTTAGGGGCACTTTTCTCATATCTAAAATAGGAGGATAGGGGCAAAAAGGTTGTGACTCAATTATTTGGGTAATGAGGGTAGGAAGCATTTGTAAGAACACAACCACATATATTTTGTGGCAGAGTATAAATGAGTACACTTCATTATAAAGAATCCTCGATTTTTAGTTTTTCTAGTAGTCTGCGGTCTAAGATCGCATAACTGGATGTTACACCACATGTCATACATGCATTGGTGAATGGCATGTCGTGTATCATTGGTGAATGGCGTCTTGTGTATCTTTCATTTTAAATAGCAATAAATACAAAAAGAAAAAGTGTGGTAACAAAGAATAACTATAAAGACCTAATGGAAGAGAATTCCAAGAAGTGATCAATGTGTGCATGACACATGGCACAACCAAAGATTCGCAAGAAAGAGGTAATCAATTGAATGATGTCATAGCATAAACTAATTAGTGGAATAGTTAGTGGGGGGAGATTAGATAACATTGGGCATCCCTGTTGTAATACACATTGCACAATACAGCTTGGCCCCCCATCAATGTAATAAATTACACCTATAACCATTAAATACAAGTTGTATAATTTACTAGTACTCCCACTCCTATCAGTAATATGACTCCCCTAATCACTCTATTGTAACATCGGCTAGCTTAATTTATATTCTTTCATTTTCTAATTGGTGTTATTACTCCCCTACTCCCTTATAAAGGTTTTACCTTTAGTATTCTTATGTCTTGTTAGTGTATTACGGTGTTTTGCTACGAAACCTACAATATTTGCCACATGAAGGCTAATCCATGTGTGTCATTGTCACTCTTTAGTCTTGGCATTCTATCAACTAACAACCACCAACACTCGAAGGGGGTGACTCCCCCCCCCCCCCCCAAGACATGCCATTCCTTGTGTTCGAGATCGTGCAATAGATTGCAATAGTTGATCCAATGCCTTGATTGTATGACCATGAGCAACAACTGTTGAAGAGAAAATCCTCAATCAAGAAAAATCATGGTTGAAGGAGATGGAGTGCATCATTGCCAAATGAAAAGGGACTTATCTAGAGAATTGCATTGCTCGTAGGAGTGGAAGTCAGAACTTTGGTGATGGTGGGTATGTAAGCTATTTGTTAGCGTCATCACTAATGAGGATTGAAGAGATTATTGTCTTGTTTGAGAAAGGCAAATGTCCAACACAGGAATCAAAACTCTATTGAGCAATAGGAAGATAAGCTTTTCTAAAGAACTTATTGTTGTATAGGTATTTAGTTCCACATGCAACAAATGAGTATGTGAGATAAAGTAAAAGAGAGATTAACACAATCCTAAAGACGAGTATGTATACTAACACTAAGATTGTACTATAAACCAACACTTACATGTGAGGAGGGGGTTGCTCTATGTAATATTACCTTCTCAATAGATTGCAACCTGCTCTCTCATCATCATTATTATTTTGGTGGGGAGAGGGTTGCTCTATATAATAAGGTAGTGAATGAATTTTAATGCACACATGTGCACCCACCACTTGTGTGATCACACACACTTAGTACAATTGAGCCACACAAATGCAACCATTACTTGTGGGATCACATACACACTTAACAATTGAGTTTGATATCTCAACATTCCCATCAAGTAGCATTATATGGGTGTATAATGGCCATATTCACATTGTTTTCTTGGATAGACTAGGTTTAGGACAATAATGTAAATATGTCAAAGGGTAGTTGCCCAGCCTAGTTAGTATATAACTGGCCTTGTAACCTACTTCATAAGGGTTTTGAGAGTCCCATCCTTGCATTGTAACTTTTGGAATAAGACTGTTACATTGTGTGCCTCTTTGTCTCTCTCTCTCTCACTCTGTCTCCTTGATCTTGCTTTAACTTGTTGACTTAATGATCTTCTTAAGATAGATGGTGTTCTTGCTTCCACACTGACAGTCTCAAACTCCAACATCTCTTATCAGAGCAAGGTTCTTCAACTCATTGTCAGCCTTCATCTGTCTTCAACACCATCTTTGTCCATGTCTTCTTGAAGACCCTAAGTTCGACAACTATCAAGAGAAGAGAAGAAAGACACTAGTTGGTTCGCACTCCACTTAGCTAGATCACCTCCCAAGTAGGCCAATCAACTATACCTCGTTCTTGTGATCGTAGCCACTCGGACTAAAACCCACCTCAAACAAGTCTAATTTGTGCATTATCAGGTTAGGCAGCATTCGAACAGGCCAGTCGGTACTGCCCATTTAATTGTTGTAACCAATTGAAGTAGAATAGGCTTTAGATCTAAAGTTATTTGTGCTCCATCTAGCTAGAAGAGATTCGGGAAGACCAATTGGCTCTGTCCCTCCCTTTATCATAGCCACTCAAAGCAAGATCATCACTGAAAACGACACACTAACACTATGATTCGCACTTTGATCGGTCTAATCCGTGCTTATCTCGGCTAAGCAACATTCGCGAAGAACAACCGATTTTGTCCCTCTGGTTGATGTAGTCAATTCAAGGAGGATCGGCAACCAAGTCAAATCGACAATCCAATCTTCATGATTCGTGCTCAATTCGGCTAGGCATCACAAAGGACAGACCAGTCGGTTCAACTCCACACTTGGCTGTAGCCACTTCAAGCAGAATCGACCATACAGTCGACTAAGTTTGTGTCCAATTCGGTTAGATCAAATTCGAGGCCCGAATGTTCATAGTGTGTCGCCCATTTTATTTCTTTTTCTATACTGAACAAGGAAAAAAGAGGTGGTGTAGGCTACATTAAATTAAAACCTTAGCTTTGCAGATTCTATTTTCAACCATCAGACCTTTTACAAGTAAGAAAACAAGAAAGAGGTTCAAACCCACAGAAAGTAGTTGTTGCTTTTAACAAGCATCTACATTCGTAGTAAACATGTGGATTCAGCATGAAGGGCTGAAAAAAGAATCGTTTCATTTCCATTAAATCAACAATTAGACCAAAAACGATAGTTGACTTGTCGGCCATGTCAAATGGCTAGTCAGATCAAATCAAAATGGCATTTGGCTTGTCAGAGATGAGTCTAAGGAAGTTTGACGGATCGAACTTCAACTTCTGGAAGGAAGATGCAGGACTATATAATAGTCAAGGGTTAGATTGACCCAATTGAGATTGAAAACGCTCCAGAAGGATAGAAGTTGAATGAGTGGACAAAGCTAGACAGAATTTTCCGCACCACCATTCAAATGCACTTGTCGGATTCAGTGTACTTCACAATGCAATTGTGTTCAACTTCCTTCAACTATGGAAGACACTCACGGACACTTATGAAAAGAAGGTCGCCGAAACTAAGATATATCCGGCGTCTCTACAACCATCGGATGAAAGAATTTGACTCGGTCTAGGCACACCTCAATGGGTATGAAAGCTGAAGCTCCCAAATTTCGGCTTAGGGGAAGACAATTGAAGACGAACTAAAAGCAATGCTGCTAATGAGTAGTCTCCCCCCTTCTTGGGAAACTTTCGTCACAACCGTGTGCAATGTGTCAATTGTTGCAATAAAGTACTCCGAAGTCACAAGTTCAATCTTGATTGAAGCAACTCGAAGGAAATCGTTTGTAAACGATTTGGCCATTGACACCTACATAGTACAAGGTTTGGTTGATCGACCGAACAATCGAGGAAGAAGTTCTTCCCAACCGTTGAACAATGCGTGAAGCCGGAGCAAGTCCTAGGATAGTTGAACCTGCAACTACTGCAAGAAACCTAGACACATCAAGGCTGATTGTCACACCCTCAAAGCCAAAAACGATAAGGCTCAATGAGCAGATCAGAAGGGAGGTCAGCCTAAGGAGGATAACTATATCGGCTCTTCAACCAAAGTATTGATGGACGACCCTAATATACTATCCATTGAAAACTCAGTCAAATCAGAAGTTCTACTTACGACTGAGGAATCGAGCACATGCCTCCTACATTCGGGTGCGTCATACCACGTAACTCCTCACGTGTCACTGTTCGAGTCAGGAATTCGCAACATTGTGCGATCATAGGAATCGATACTATAGAGCTTAACCTTCCAAGTGTCTCTACACTAGTACTACATAATGTCTAACACATACCTAAGCTCTCAAGTCCACTAATGTCAATCGAACAATTGGACGAAGATGGCATTTGTGCCGACTTCTCGTCAGGAGGTTGACACTCCACAGGGGGAACCTGTCGAATACGGGTCTCTAATGGACGTATTCACATTGTCCCATTGGACACACTAGGTTTAGGCTAATTCTTTAAATAGTGGAAAGGTCAGATAGTATTCAAACTGACTTTTGTAACCTAATGTTAAAGTAGTTCATTTTTGGGGTTGTTGCCGACATTCGTTTGTAACTGAGAGCTTGAATAATACTATTACATCTTGCTTGTGCTATCACCATGTTCTTCTTCCTGTTGCTTTGTTGATCTTGTCTTATGATCTAGTTGCTATTGCTCTAAATCTGTTTCTCTATCTATTCATATGAAGATCTTCATAACCAAGAGTGTTGAGATATTGTTCCGCATCAGTCGATTGCATACAACATTTGGTATCAGAGCTTGGCGTTTTCTTGATCCCATTGCCGCCGTCTACTTTGTTCTTCATCAGCAACTCTCTTTTGTCCCTTCCGAAGATAGTTTTCGCTATAACAAATTCCAAGATTTCAATCGTACTGAAATCCTTCATCTGGAAACTCTTCACAAGATCATATTCAACAAAGAGAAACACTTGGAAAATCTGCACTCCATTGTTCTAAATCACTCTTGAAGTAACCCAATTGGCTATACGTTACTCTTGTGATTGTAGCTGCTCAAAGTGAGACTTCGTTCTATAAGTTCTGCCTCAATCTTGCTTCATTAGGTTAGACGACAATCGAATAGGTCGATCAACACTATTCACTCGCTCTTCATAATCACTCGTAGCAGATTGGGCTCCAAGGAACAACCCCTATCCGTGCTTCATTCAGCTAGACGACATTCGGGAGGACCAATAGGATCCATCCCTCTCATCGTCATAGTCATTCGAAGCAAGATCAGCATGGATAATCGTCACATGTTCTGTGATCGGTATCTTGAAATCAGCATTGGAATCGAATCGGTAGCTAACTTTGCTCAATTCGATTAGGTGATATTTGGGAAGACCAATCGGCTCTGTTCCCCTACTCACCATAGCCACTCCAAGCAAGTTTAGCACCCAACTAATATTCTAATTCCAATCGACGTATTTGTATCCAACTCGGCTAAGTCGATCAACTGTAGTCACTTCAAATAGAATCAGCCAATAGTTGAAGCCAATTCAACTTGTGTTTGAATCCAACTAGAATGATATCGGGTGAGCCAGTCGGTTGCATCCACCACCGTTTGTATTCAACTCCAAACAGAGTCTAATCAACTGACATAGATGGCATCAACATCCGGCTCATTAGAGATGAGTCTAAGGAAGTTCAGCAGATCGAACTTCAACTTTTGGAAGGAGCATATGCAAGACTATCTAATAGTTAGGGGTCAGATAGATCCGATCGAGTCAAAAACCCTCCAGAAGGAATCAAGCCGAATGAGTGAACAAAACTTGATAGAATTGTTTGAGCCACCATTCGGATGCACTTGTCGGAGTCAGTGTACTTCACTATGCAATCGTGTTTGATGTCCTTTCAACAATGGAAGACACTCTCGGACTCTTATGAGAAGAAGGTAGTCGCCACAAAGATATATCTAATTCGGCGCCTTTACAACCTTCGGATGAAAGAATCTTATTCAATCCAAGCACACCTCAATGATTATGAAAGCCTAACCTCCCAAATCTCAGCTCAGGGGACGACTATTGAGGATGAACTAAAAGCCATGCTTTTCATGAGTAGTCTCCCCCCTTCGTGGGATACTTTCATCACAACTATGTGCAATGCATCAACTGCCACCGTGAAGTACTCCATAGTCACAAGCGCAATCATGATTGAAGATGCTCGGAGGAAATCGTTTGCAAAAGACTCGGCCAATGACTCTTACATAGTACAAAGTTCGACTAATCGATTGAATAGTCGAGGAAGAAGTTCTTCCCGACCTCCGAACAATTAGCGAAGTTAGCGCAAGTCTTGAGACAATCGAATCTGCAACTATTGCAAGAAACCAAGGCATATCAAAGCCGATTGTCGCGCACTCAAAGTCAAGAATGATAAATCTTAGCGAGCTGATCAGAAGAGTGGTCGGCATGAGGAGGTCAATTACATCGGCTCTTCAGCCAAAGTATTGTCGAATGACACGAACATTCTGTTTATCGAACACTCGGTCGAATCAGAAGTTGTGCTTACGACTGAATTCGGGTGTGTCCTATCACATGACTCCTCATAGATCTCAATTTCGACATTATTCGGCCCGACACTCCGACTCAATCCGAGTCGGAAATTTGCAGCATTGCGCAATCTTCGGAATCGGCACTTTAAAGCTCAACCTTCCAGGTGGCTCCACACTTGTATTACACAATGCCTGCCATGTACCTGAGCTCTCAAGTCCTTTGATCTCGGTCGGACAATTGGACGAAGACAGAATCCGTGTCGACTTCTCATCAAGAGGGTGGACACTCCACAAGGGGAACCTCCTACTTGCTCGATGCCCGAAGGTTCATTCATCGTACTTGTTATATGTCACACTCAGAGAGGGCGACTTGTTTTTGGTGGACATTCCTGTGTTGTTGCTATGACACGGATGACTCAAACACCTCAACAAGGCCGACATCATGCATTCATCCAAAGCCAGATAATTCCCAAACTCTCCTTCTCTGATCATCAATTTTGTGAGCATTGCCAATATGGCAAACAGACATCTGCATCACACCCAACGACAGTACTGAGAGAATCGAGTCCACTCGATTTGGTCCACTCGGATGTTTGTGGCCCTATGCCACATCAGTCTCTCAGAGGTGCATTGTACTTCGTCAGTTTTATCGACGATTCGACTCGGAAGGTGTGGGCTTATCCGATCCGAACAAAAGATTCGGTGTTCTCGGTCTTTTCCGAATGGCTCGCAATGGTAGAAAATCATTCAAGTCGAAAGCTAAAATGCCTTCAAACTGACAACGAAAGAGAGTTCAAATCAGAAGAATTTGTCAGATTTTGCTGACAACACGACACTAGATGTGAATACACGGCACCACACAGTTCGGAGCAGAACGGAATTGTCAAGCAGATGAATCGGAAAATTCAAGAAAGGATAGTATCCATGCTCCAACACTCTAGATTGTCGGATGGCTTCTAGGCAAAGGCCCTACTTACGGCATTACACATAATTAACATGTCGCGGATTAGGCCTCTAGGACTTCAAGTACCTCAGGAATTATGGACCGGCAGGAAGACGAATTATGACAAGTTGAGGATTTTCAGATGCGAGGCATACGCCCTCATACAAAAAGACGATTGCCACAAATTAGAACCACGGTCCAGGAAATGTATTTTCCTTGGCTATGGACCAGATAGCGAGATTGAATACCGACTTTGGGACACCAAGCACAGACAGATCATCAGATATTCAGACGTAGTGTTCAATGAGTCGGCTATGCACAAGACGGTCGAACGGCCTATTGACGTCCGAAGGGTAATCTTTTCAGATGTGTTGACCCTTCATGAAGGCCCATAACACGAGGTCGGCTTCATGGGTAGCTGAATCCTCTCGCACCAACTCCGCAACACTCGAGTCGGCACAGCCGAATGATTCGGCTTGGACCATCCGACTCAGACACCCGATGTGACTAGTCCAATCATACCTCGAAGATCCGAGAGACTATTGCAGCCCTTGGCAAGGTACTCTCCTAGAATCGTCTTTACGAACGCCAGTGAACCAACGTCATACGAAGAAGCATGTATATCATCTAATTCAGCCACATGGCATCTAGCGATGGAGTCAGAAATGAACCCCATTTAGGCAAACAAGACTTGGGATTTGGTCGGTCTACCGAAAAATCGACGTGCTCTTCCATGCAAGTGGGTCTACAGATTAAAAGAGACATCAGATTCAGCCACCCCAAAATTCAAGGCCAGATTAGTACCTAAGGGCTTCCGACAAGAATATGGTGTCGACTTCGACGAGATCTTTCAACCAGTGGTGAAAATGAAGACCCTTCACTTTCTACTCGATGTAGTGGCAGACGAGGACTTGGAGTTGATCTAGCTAGATGTAAAAATGGCCTTCCTCCATGGCGATCTAGAGGAGGAAATTTATATGGAGCAGCCGAAAGGCTTTGTTGAATACGGCAAGGAACATCTTGTCTGCTGACTCAAGAAGATTCCATACGGCCTAAAGCAAGCACCTAGACAGTGGTACAAGAAGTTGGCTTCTCAAAGAATGAAGAGGACCATTGCCTCTTCACCAAAACAACACAAGATGGGTCTCCCATCTTTCTCATCATGCTACTCTCTAGTCGACATACCAGAGAGGTCACCGAACTTGTTCGGAAACTACGATTGAAGTTTTCCATGAAGGACCGTCCAGGAAGACACATTCTCGAGATGAAGATAAGCCGGAATCAAAATCGACGACAACTGTTTCTGTCTCAATCTGACTATATTGGACATGTCTTAGAACGCTTCAACATGCAATCAACCAAATCTGCTTCGACCCGCTCCCCATTAATCTTCGACTGTCTCCGCGAGACTGTCCGACATTCGGTTCGGAGGGGGAAGTTATGAAGTTAGTACCATATGCACCGGTAGTCGGCTCCCTGATGTACACGATGGTCGCGACATGGCCTGACATTGCTCACGCCATCGGCATCGTCGATAGATTTATGCACAATCCTAGCCCATCGCATTGGAATGCAGCCAAGCATGTGTTCAGATATATGATGGGCACAAAGGACAATGGCATTCTATTTGGCCCGAACAACACTTCAGGCGTAATCGGTTATACCGACTCAGACTTTGTCTATTGCATAGACAATCGAAAGTTAGGAACCGGATATTGCCTTAAATTCAGTAATGGAACAATCTCGTGGAAGTCGAAACTTCAGGAGTGCACTACCACGTCAACGACCGATGCCGAATATGTTGTCGCATCCGACGCGGCGAAAGTGGCCTTATGGCTTGCTCGACTGGCTCCCATGTTTCGACAAGTTTATTTCGACTCGGCTCTAGTTTTCTACAGTGACAGTTACGGTGTTGTTGCTCTATTGAAAATTCCGATTCTGCACAAGGCCTTGAAACACATCAATGTGAGATACCACTTTGTTCAGGATTGCGTCATTTCAGGGAAAATCGGCCTCAAGAAGATACCTACATTCGATAATGTCGCAGATGGGATGACCAATTGTCTTTCGGCGGATCGATTTTGATCCCTTCGGTAGCATATGGGTGTAATGAAGAATCAGTCTGATTGAGTCGGACATTCAAGACGGTTTCGGATAATCATCATCGACAGTTCAAGGCTCGGCTTCAATTCTTCCAACCCCGGCCGATTCAGCCTTCTGCTCTTGGATTTTCCGACTTGAACAAAACCGAATTGTTTGACAACCTTGTATAAATTTGTACTCCTTTTTCGTTTATTACAGATTCCTTCTCTCTCTTGGACACACTAGGTTTAGGCTATTTGTGTAAATAGTGGAAAGGGTAGTTGCCCTAAGTCACTTAGTATTCAAATTGACTTTTGTAACCTAATGTTAAATTAGTTCATTTTTGGGGTTGTTGCCGCCATTCGTTTATAACTCAAAGCTTGAATAATACAGTTACATCTTGCTTGTGCTATCATTGTTTTCTTCTTCTTGTTTCTTTGTTGACTTTGTCTTATGATCTAGTTACCTATTGCTCTAAATTTGTTTCTCTATCTATTCATTTGACGATCTTCATAACCAAGAGTGCTAAGATATTGTTCTGCATCAGTCGGTTGCATACAACAGAACCTCCTACTTGCTAGAGGACCGAAGGTATACTCACTATACCCACTATATGTCACTCTCCAAGAGGGTGACTTATTCGTGGTAGATATTCCCGTGTCATCGTTATGGCAAGACCAACTCGGACTACTTAGCAAGGCCAACATCACGCATTTATCTAGAGCCGAATACATCCCCAAACTCTCCTTCTCGGATCACCAATTTTGCAGCACTACCAGTACAGCAAACAAGCCGCAACCTCACACCCGACGGCAACCCCAAGAGAATCCAGTCCACTCGATTTAGTCCATTCAGATGTCTGTGGCCCGATGCCACATCAATCCTTGGTGGAGCCTCCTACTTCATCAGCTTCATCGATGATTCGAGTCGCAAGGTGTGGGCAGATGTGGCCAGAACCAAAGATCGGGCATTCTCGATCTTTCACGAATGGCTCGCCATGGTCGAAAACTGAAATGTCTTCAGACTGATAATGGGGAGTTCAGATCAGAGGAATTCGTCAAATTTTGCCGACAGCGTGGCATCAAGCATGAATACACAGCACCTCATAGTTTGGGGTAGAATGGAATTGCCGAATGGATGAATCAAACAATTCAGGAACGAATAGTGTCCATGCTCCAACACACCGGACTATATCGGATGGCTTCTGGGCAAAGGTGCTACTTACGGCAATACACATAATCAATATGTAGCCGACCTCTAAGACTTCAAATACCTCAGGAATTATGGACTAGTAGTAAACCGGATTACGACAAGCTGAGGATTTTCGAATGTGAGGCATATGCACTCATACCAAAAGACGATTGCCGAAAACTTGAACCAAGGTCAAGGAAATGCATTTTTCTTGGCTATGGACCAGATGGTGACATTGGATACCGACTCTAGGACCCCGAGCACAGACAAATCATCTGAAGTTCAAACATAGTGTTCAATGAGTCGGCTAGCACAAGACAGCATCAACCGATTCAGCCACATGGCATTTGGCGATGGAGTCGGAAATGACCTCCATTCGGCAAAATAGGACTTGGGACCTAGTCGAACTATCGAAAAATCGACCAGCTCTTCCGTGCAAGTGGGTCTACATATTAAAAGAGATGTCTAATTCAACCAACCCAAAATTCACTTGGCTAGATTAGTAGCGAAAGAGATCCGACCTGAATATGGCGTTCATTTCATGCTCGGCAT
Organism: Azolla caroliniana; assembly: GCF_043228905.1. Classification (NCBI taxonomy): domain Eukaryota; kingdom Viridiplantae; phylum Streptophyta; class Polypodiopsida; order Salviniales; family Salviniaceae; genus Azolla; species Azolla caroliniana. The sequence goes on along the minus strand of NW_028230447.1, from coordinate 20,400,225 downwards.
TGTGGCAGTCGAGGATTTGGAGCTAATCCAGCTAGATGTCAAAACGACATTCCTCCATGGTGATCTAGAGGAGGAAATTTATATGGAGCAACCGAAAGGCTTCGTGGTATCCGACCAAGAACATCTAGTATGTAGACTCAAGAAGAGTCTATACGGCCTGAATCAGGCACCACATAAGTGGTATAAGAAGTTCGACGACTTCATCCAATCGTCAGGCTTCTCAAAGAGCGATGAGGACCAATGCCTCTTCACCAAAACAGCCCAACAAGATGGGTTTCCCATCTTCCTCATCATCTACGTAGATGGCATGCGCCTCTCCGGCCGGCATGCTGAAGAGCTTGTCGATCTTGTTCAGCACGAAGGACCTCGGTCTAGAGAGACAAATTCTAGGGATGAAGATTAGTCAGCATCGGAATCAACGATAATTGTTTCTGTCGCAAGCCGACTACATTGCTCGTGTCCTTGAACGCTTCAACATGCAATTGGTCAAATCTGCGTCAACCCCGTTCCCAATTAGTCTTCGGTTGTCTCAACGAGATTGCCCAACATCCAGTCTGGAGGGGGAAGATATGAAGTCGGTATTGTATGCACCAGTAGTCGGCTCCTTAATGTACACGATGGTCGCGACACGGCCTGACATTACTCATGTCACATGAGTCATCAACAGATTCATGCATAATCTCGGTCAATCTCATTGGAATGCAATAAAGCATGTGTTTAGATACATCATAGGCATAAAAGACTATGGCATCTTATTTGGCCCGAACTATACTTCAGGCATAGTCGGTTATACTTTGTCAGCTATGTGGACACTCAAAAATCGACAACCGGATACTGCTTTAAATTTGGCAATGGAGCAATCACATGGAAGTCAAAACTTCAAGAGTGCACTGCTACGTTAGCAACCGAGCCCGAATATGTAGCCCGTTCAACACAGCGAAAGAGATCTTATGGCTCGGTTGGCTAGCACACACGTTTCGACAAGATGACTCCAACTCGGCTCCAATTGTCTATAGTGATAGTCAGGTTGTTGTCGCCTTGTCAAGAATCCAGTCCAACACAACACCTCGAAGCACACCGATGTGAGATATCACTTTTTTCGAGACCGTGCCATTTCAAGGAAAATCGGCCTCGAGAAGATATCCACATCCGATAATGTCGCAAATGGGATGACCAAGTGTCTCTGGCAAACCGTTTCTGGTCTCTTAGGCACCAGATGGGCATCCTGAAAAATCGGTCCAATTGAGTCGGATACCCAGGATAGGTTTCAAACATTTGACAATCCGCACTTACGACTTCGCTTCAGACACTTCAACTTAGATGTACTTTCGGATTGGCCGATTCGACTTAAGTCCTTCCGACCCTGGTCGACCCGAATTTTCCTGAGTCAGACAAGGCTGATTTGTTTGACAACCTTAAATTGTATAAATATGTATTCTCTTGTTTACTCTTTTTGGAATAGATTTTTTGTTGTATACGCCCATTACGGGGGAGTGTCGAATACGGGTGTATAATGGCCGTATTCACAATGTTCTCTTGGATAGACTAGGTTTGGGACAATAATGTAAATATGACAAAGGGTAGTTGCCCTAGCCCAGTTAGTATATAACTGGCCTTGTAACCTAGTTTATAAGGATTTTGAGAGGGCCATCCTTGCATTGTAACTTTTGGAATAAGACTATTACATTGTGTGCCTCTTTGTCTCTCTATTACACTCTGACTCCTTTATCTTGCTTTAACTTGTTAACTTAGTATCTTCTTAACATAGATGTTGTTCTTGCTTCCACACTGACAGTCTCAAACTCCAACAACATTCCCACCAAAGCTTGGCGAATCAAGCGATCATAGTCCACGGCCCCAAGATTTGTCCAAGCTACTTATCCACACCAAATGTTTTGGGAAAAATATCATTCGCTTATCAATTGGCCCAAATATGTTGGAGTTCAAGTGGTCAATGAGCTTGGGTCACTTCGTCATAATTTTGCACTCCCCATCAAAGATTGGTGAATCAAGCGAATATAGTTCAAGGACTCAAATTTTGTCCAAGCTTATCTACACCAAATTCATTGGTAAAGATATCCTTGATTTATCGATTGGTGTAGATTATGTTGCCTATCCATGTCCTCGATGATTATGCTCTCTTCTATGTAGTGTTGGTGAACGTCAATGTGCGTAGTTCATCCATGGAATACAAGGTTATTTGACAATTCTATACTTAGACTAATGCTATTACAATATATTAAGCGAGGTTGTTGATAGAAATGTCGAAATCATTTAAGATATGTCAAGTTGTGACAACCGCACTTCTCTACTTTGACTTGACTATGCTTATTTTAGGTTGTTTTTTGCCACTCCAAGATTTTGACGTTACATCCTAATAAGAATGTGAAACTAGATGTCGATCATCAATCCATCAAACTAACTACTAGGCAAGTCAACAACCATCTAGCCTTCAAGTTCAATTACAACTCCTGCTTCACACAAAATTTACCTACATGATTCACAAGTCCTCTCACATATTGCATCATTAGCACAATTGAAGTGTCTATTGCATAATGCTTGCACAGATTGGTTATGGACTTTGAACGTATGGATAAGGTCATGATACGTGGTCATTAAGCAAGCACGAGTTTTGATTATGTGCCGATTATACTATATCAAATCCTAAATAGCAAAGCTAGAGTACATAGTCAACTTGAATCATCAAGTTATAGTCAAACGAGATCATAATTGGTTTCTAATCCTTTGTGTTGTATTTGGATAAGAAGTTCGATATGTAATGGAATTGAGAGAGCAAGATCCAACGAATGCAAAATAATTTTGGTACCAAAGGAATAGTGAAGCTCATCTCTATCCTCTCACCGAGCAGAACCTATCTGCAGAATGGTTGGTTGCGCCTCACATTGGGCTTGTCCACACCATGCCTCGGCTCCCTACGGTGTTGGACTTGCCCAAGCCATGGCTATGTGTCCAACCATGTTGGCCTTTTCCACACCATGCCTCGCTGTCGTAACATGTCGAGCTTTGTCCACACGACGACAGCCTGGGTGTCCTATCGTGTTGTGCTTGTCCACCCCATGCGCTTGGTGTCCTATTGTGTTTGGCTTGTCCACACAACGCCTCGATGTCCTGTTGTGTTGGGCTTGTCCACCCCATGGCTCTGTGTGCTAGCGTGTTGGGCTTATTCATCCAATGTCTCCATGTCCTATCATGTTGGGCTTGTTCACACGATGCCTTGATGTCCTATCATGTTGGACTTGTCCACACGATGTTTAGGTGTCCTATCATGTTGGGCTTGCCCACACTATGCATGGGAGTCCTATTGTGTGAGGCTTGTCCATCCCATGGCTTGGTGTCCTATTGTGTTGGGCTTGTCCACACAACGCTTGGGTGTCCTACCATGTTGGGTTTGTCCACACCATGGATCAATGTCCTATCATGTTGGGCATGTCCACGTGTTGCCTCGGTGTCCTATTGTGTTGGGCTTGTCCACACGGAATGATGGTTGAGTTCAGCCACAATGGTTTTGGGTCACGATGATTCTCCCTCCCCTCCCCCGATGGTTGTACATGTCCCTGAGCTAGAGAACCACCCAGCGTGAGGGTATCGGAATTTGTGAAATACAGAGATGCAAGGTTGAACCCCTCCGCTCAGCTTATAAGAAACTTTAGTGTAGTTTTCTTTGTTTTTATCCCCCGCCCCCCCATTCAACAAATTTCTTTCTCGTCATCATGAACCAAAATCAAGTACACTTTTGCTAAGATTAATGTGGAAATCCTAGTGGGAAAATGAGGGTATGAGAAAATTTTGTTGTTTCAACTTTCACCAACCATTAACAAAAGGAAATGAGTTGTAGGCATGGATAATTCCACAAGCTTATGTGTTCTTCTCGAGAAGAGCCCCACTAAACATTTCTTTCATGTTGAGCCATTGTGGACAAATGACCCACTTTACCTACATGACAGTACAGCTTTGTATGTCCTGCGAGAAAAAAATCTTTCGCTTGCAGAGATTTGAGCAAAGATGTCTTTTGTGTCTTGCCTACAGGATCAATTCAAAGTTGCAAAGGAAATCTGTCAATCCCTTTTTGACTCATTGTTTCTTTCCTCAAACAAAGATTGTCAGTGAATTTAAGCTCAAATATACAAATACATTTGGTGAATAAGTGGCTCTATACAAATATAATAGGTTTGACGACATGAATCAAAATTGTGTAGATTATTAAATCATTTGTAAACCATTTTATATAGGATGAGAAGGAATAGGAGTAGAAGTGTGTTGGGTGGATACCCTTGAGTTTCAAAGTGGTGAACCCACGATCAACAACAACATCGTGTTGGCCATCGTAGGCTTCCCACGCCTTTGTGATTCCCTAAACCCAAAACTAGTGAACCCAACAAGGAGCTCTTTCACTCCTTATATAGCTTTTGAGGAGCTCTCTTGTCGAATAAAATTAGTTTTATCATTATTTGACATGCACAACTGCTTTCCCATTTCAACTTGCACTTGTTTTTATCATTGCATGGGTTCCTAGTTTTGGCAATAAAATGTGTCACCTTATTCATGTTTACAACACACTTCCTTGTCTTATGTGTTGTATGTAGCTCATCTTTTTTCCTATGTTGCATTGACAAGTTTTCAACTCTTGTCATTTGACATTGGCCAATGGCTTGCTCTTACCATTTCAACACACGCTTTTAAGGGATTGTCCTCTTGGGTTATCTACTCCCAAATGCTCCTTTTGTCTTAGTTCCTTTTGACACTTTACAAAGTAGTGAAAGTCATTTTCATGGTAAGATATAAAGGTGCACCTTAGGTTCCTTGAAAGGCTATGAATTGATCTCATTAACTTTTGTATGGTATTTTTATTATGTAGACATCTTAAACATATATTAATACATCGTTCTACTAACGTAGACATCCAAAATCTATATGCTTACATGTGTTACTCATCAATTATCAAGTACCTCATAATCATAACATTGTCAAGTTGCTAATGGCCAAACTATTGTCTTCTAATGATGTGATGTGGTATTCGCTAAATATAATTAATGTGCGTTTGATTTCCTAGAACTTGCACATATCATAAAACTTCTCTCACATAAAGATATGATTTATGGATAACTTTGAAATTATGTTTACAATTCTATTCAAAACATGGAATATAATGGTGTATGGTTTTGATGATAATTGCACTAGTGAATCCATTAATTTCTAAAACCAACAATAATCGGCATTTGGTCAATGATATAGATTAGATAAGGAATATCATACAATGCATTAGTAAGATTTGACAAATGGAACATTTCAGCAATTTTGGAAGGAGATTGATTGGTTGACTTTTGATTTCTTGACCTTGGAAATTACTGTTTCGGCGATTCAAATAGTTGTATTTGTAAATAAAAGCATTGTATATATAGAGAATGAAGACAAAACAAATAAAAGGGAAGGTTGTAATGAAGCTCTCTTCTAAAAGTCAACATTGACTTGAAAATTTGTTTATTTGTATGGGATATTTTCGAAAAAGTATGCATGCTTGGTTTCAAAATTATATATTTTTCTGGGTGAAAGTTGAAGCTTCTAAATTTTGATCACGACAGTTGCATATTATTTGTATTATGAGATATCTACATTCCAATTGCAATCATAGTTAGCTAATTAAGATGTTCTATTTTGATCAATGAAAGCATCTTCATTAGAGGGAGATTAATAATTGGATCTCACAATAAGTTGAAGTCATTAAACCAATTTACCTTAAACTAATTTCCCTAATCCCATATATATATTATTATCTAAAGATATAACTAATCTTACATCTCATGTCATTGGATACGTGTAAGTTTGATAGACGCTAACATATTTTTTCAAATTTCTATTGCATGGAAGCATACTTTCTCTAGGTAACGTGGCCAAACTCTTTGTACAAAAGGAACACCGAGGCACGTTTTTTAAAAACGTCGGCTCATCGATTCTATGTCGGTAGTTAAAGGAAGATATCAAGAGTTCTCTTTAAACCAAATAATGAGACGAGTCAATTAATGCAATGTATACACTCCTCATATAACTGAAAGTCAACACGTTTAGAATAAAGTATATTTCATGGTAACGATTTTTTCTTGGTATTTCGTTGTTGTACAAGCAAACTTTGCTCAGATGCCTACAACCGTTAAATAGTCAAATAGAACAACTCATTATTTGATGTCAATTGCATGTTCGATATTAAGTATGCACAATATTCAAAGTATTAAATATTGTTTCTTAACTTCGCACCGATGCCCTTAATGTGAACATTTGATCACTTCTTCTCTAACCAATTCTGTTATGTTCTTGAAATTGTGGAATTTTTGTGTTTTATTTGTTTACAATATTGGGGAAATATATGATTAAGAAAACTTGATCATGAATGTCAACATGTGCATAAATCAAGCACATTATGTAAGTGTAAAATGTTGAGATATCATATCAATGAACTTGAAATCATGGCCGATTTTCGTACACAAAACATCAAACTATCGGATGTGCATGCGTTCCCATCAATATGTTTTTAAACAATACATTATGCTCATCGTCTCATCAAGTTGCTCAATTTAGCTTGCAACTATGTTGATCCGCTTTTTATGCAAGGAATTTGTCTTCTTAAAAATAAACCATATGCATATAAAAATAAGTTAATCAATTGTGGAATGTGGATGCTTGGGTAGTTGTCACTGAATTAGTTGTGTTGATGTGACTAAAACAATCAGATACATTATTCATTGGAAAAATTTTGCATTTGAATTTCAAAAGGGATACATGATGTCCTTAGGTGTGAAAAACACTCAAACTTTCTATGCCCAAACAAACTTGTATGAAAAGTGATTGTGTAAATTGTCGTAATAATAATATATGCAAGCAAATGAATGAGCGCTTCACATCTGTAACCTAGTATAAAGCGAAAGAGCGGTTTGAAATAAAGATGAATATGCTACCAAAGGGAGAATTTGCGTTGTATATTTTGGCAAATTACATGTAAAGTGAGCAGCTGGATGTAAAGGCATCCTTGTCACTCTCGTATTTCGCTTATTCAGGAAAAATGACAGCAAATCAAGCGATGATATGCGGAAGGAACCAGTAAAATGTTAATGGTGGAATCAAACAACATACTCGGAAGCTGTGTGAGAAGAGAGGGTCTTATTTCTTTTGATAGGTAAGAGACAGATTATGTGTGCGCGCATATCGCATACGCACACGTAACATCATAGAACATGAAAGAGCGAAGACTTCTAAGAGATCGCCCACAAACAGACAAACGAACGAACGAACGATGCACATGCACGATCGATTTGGCAAATGCAAAGCACACTTTTTTTCTATTGCTTACTCATTTAAGAAATAGAAAGTGGAGTACCTCTTCGATCTCTTCTTTTCACGAATAAAAAAGGGGTGTCATCCAATCTGGATCCTACGAAAATGCTTGTTTTCTTGCATCCCAGGGTTTATTGATTGATTACACAAACATATATTTTATAACACAAAGGAGTGGCTACCTATATTTTTGTTCTTTTTCTGCCTCAATAGCCATGCACGGGGCACGCAAACAACACACATACAAGTAATTTCTCAATAAAAAATATTAAGCTCATCAAGGGTACCTTGGACCCATGCTAGGACAAAAGAAATTATTTCCCTCGTAACACAATCTTTACTAAATTCTCATTTCCCTGGGATGGAAATTTTTTTTGATTATTTCGTAGTTCTCTTTTTCCCGTTTCATGAACACGGTTGCTACAAAGTTGCCCTTTCCTATTCTCTCGACACCTAGCATTTCCTTCTTTTTACTTTACTGAGGTCTCAAGAGTATATTCGCTTAGACATAATTGAACTTTGGTATTGTTTCATTATTGTCTATGAAAAACGAAGATCTACATTTTCTTATGTACATACATAATCCATCCCAATAGCATGCACATCTTTCTTGTCTTTCTTTTTACATGTATAGTACTGACTGATACACACTTACTGATTGTAGCGATACGCATAGGCATTCATGCACGTTACAAAGAGGGACATATATAGCTTGTTTATTTAATTAGCTTTGGTATGAAGGCAAAACATCTCGTGATGGAACTCACAAAACAAAGTTGTAGCCAACATGAATTTGTCTCTGAAATTCGATCCCTTATTTATAGATTCTAAGCTCAACAAAAACACTCTAATGTTGTATTTATTGCATCTGTGTTAAGCATGCATGGATTCGGTATGGTTGTATTTAAGAGAAATTTAAGCTCTAGTCCATGTATGCATTATTCCTCAATCATAATGGTTATGGTGTATGCATAGTAACCTAGAGTAAACTCTACTCAACCATGCCCACATTATACCCACCTGGCACCTACAATTACCTTACTTTAGCTTGCCCATGTTTATCATAAAAGCTATGCAGCATGTGGCACACATACAACTCTCGACATAAACAAAATTGATCACTTATTGAATAATATTTTGAAAACCATTCATTAATGTAAACATGGGGGCTCATCCTCGATAGTAGCATGCGATGTTGGATGTTCTAAAGAGTTAAAAGTTTCACGAACAAAATACGAGTTGAAAAAAGAAATATGACATGGTACGTTTTTTTGAGCGGTGAGGATGCTCTCATGTGATGGTTTGGTACCACATTACATAAAACATCTTCCTTCTTTCATGCCCTTCAACTCACATGAATACAACCATCATGTGAAAATGAAGATATATACAAAGTGTAACACGCAAAAGTTTATATACATAATACATATAAGTGTGTGTGAAAAATGGTCTTTTTGAGTTCAACGAAGGACATAAAATCCCAAAACACAACATGTTAGTCGGGTAGTCAAACAAATTTCAAATTATAAAATCTAGAAAAGCAGAGCAGTGCGAGACCCACATTGATAGCAACCAAAGCAACTAGATGACCTATCGAAGTACCAAATTGTCTAGTTGTAAGCATATCCAGGATTTCGATGAGCCTCAAATTGCAAAGGTCAACTAGCAACGAGGGAAACGGTCCATTGACCATTGACATCGGTGTCGTTTGTAGCTCTTTTCGATGAGAAATACATACATTGGGGGGGGGGGGGGGGGGCTACCAAACTGTACATTCAATATAAAGAGGAACGATTCGTCCTGGCCACATTTTTCCAAGAGAAGTGGGAGGGGGGGGGGGACACGGCCCACCCGAGAGGCTCGACCCGAGAGAGGACAATGGAGCCCGGCCAGCTCGGCCCTCGAGACAGGACATAAGAGTGAGTGCATGTGTGTATCGGCACGTGCGGACAAGTGTTTCTTTGGCGCTCGGGACGGGACATAAGAGTGTCTATTATATGTTCTCTGGTTCTCTATTGTCCGGGGCAATAAAAAAAGGAACGAGGGGGGGGGGTTACCGGGAGACGCCCCGCCATGTGTCGCTCTACCATTGGCCAAATAAATTGAGTCCCCAGAAAAATATAATAATAATAAATAAATAAATAAATATAGATATAACAAAAAAACAGAAGCCAAAGAGAGGCAGATTTATTGGGGATTCAGAGCTGGAGGGAGCCAATGAGCGCGTGACGCGTGGAAGGTTGGAGAAGGTCAAAGGCCGCGCCCAAAGGGTTTAAGAGCCTGTCGGGTAATTAGGGCCGGGATTAGGTGATTAATGACGGATTCGCGTAATTAGCGAGAAGATTAGGTGATTAGAGACAGATTAGCGGGAATTAGCGAGAGGATTTAAGGAAAAGGGCGTCTTCATTCTAATTATCCACAAAACGCCAAAACTCGCCTTTTCTCTGCCCCTTCCGAATAGCGAACCTTTTTGTACACATAATTTATTTATTTAAAAAAAGATAAATAAAATAAAATAAAATAAAAAGAAGAAGTTAATTTCGGCGAGAAATCACGATCGCGCGAAGAAAAAGGTGGCTCTAAAAGGCACCGAGAAACATTATTTATTTTCCTAGATAATTAATTAATTAATTAATTTCCTTATGATTACATACATAGATATTTACATACATACATACATACATAACATGCATACACAATGCACATATGTACTTATAGGCACATACATACATACACATACATACACATACATACATATACATACATATACATACATACATACATACATTATACATTATACATACATACATACATATACATACATACATACATACATTATACATTATACATACATACATACATACATACATATATACATACCATACATACGAACATAAAACGCGGGACTGCCTTCAAAATCCATTCTCTCTTCTTCTTCTTCTCCTTCTTCTGCTTCTTCTGCAGACCAATTCTTCGTCGTCTTTCTCCTTCATTCCTTCTCTTTCTGAGAGAAATCTCTGTGTCTCTGAGAAATCTCTATGTTCCTCCATGCCCTAATTGATCTCCTCCTCCTTCTTCTTCTCCTTCCTTCATCTTCTGTGTGAAATCCTGACATTGCTCGGAGCTCCCCCCCCCCCCCCCCCCCCTCCCCCTCTTCAAGACACCATGGAAGCTTCCCCTCTAAAGAAGACCCTCTCGTCTTCTCCTCCCATGAAGATCCGACGATGGATTCGCCTCTTCCCTCTCGGACATGGCTCCTTTGGCCGTGTCTCCCTCGCCATCAATCTGGAAGATGGCCGATTCTTCGCTGTCAAATCCATCAATAATCCGGCAGGAACACCATCTCCATCTCCATCTCGGTCATCACATTCTTCTTCTTCTTCTTCTTCGCCAGAGCTTCTTGCCATAGAATCAGAGATCTCCATCCTGCAAAGCCTCAGCTCTCCTCGCATCGTCTCCTGCCTTGGAAGCGATTTCTCATCGAATCTCTTCATAGAATACATGGAAGGAGGGAGTGTTGCAGAATTGGTCAAGAAATCAGGTGGACGTTTAGAAGAAGGTCGAGTACGAAACTTTACCAGGGGCATTGTCGAAGGTCTAGCGTACCTCCATAGCCAGAAAATCGTGCACTGTGACATCAAAGGACAGAACATTCTAATCGGATCAGGGTCTTCTGTAAAGATTGCAGATTTTGGTTCAGCCAAGAAGCAATTGGAACACCATAACCCTCACCATCATCAAGAACAACAACAAGAAGGGGAAGCTTGCTCAACAGTTCTCGCAGATGCTTTAATCGAAGGGAAGCTTGGATATAAATCTCCTTCAATAACAATGAGGGGGACTCCACTGTGGATGGCTCCTGAAGTTCTGCAAGGTGTGGAACAAAGCTTTCCTTCTGACATCTGGTCGTTAGGTTGCACTGTGGTGGAGATGTTGCAAGGAAGCTCACCGTGGATGCTCTCGTGTCATGGTAGCTCCCAGAAGAATTCCTTATCTTCTTTCGAATCTCTCCTCTTCAAGATCGCTTGTTCCCAGGAGAATCCTCCTCTCCCTGATTCTCTCTCAGACGAATGCAGAGATTTCTTGTCTAAATGTCTGCACCGAGACCCTAACCAGAGATGGACAGCATCTCAGCTTCTTGAGCACCCTTTTCTTAATAGGAATAATGATGGATCCCCTCTACATGATGAATCTTTCTGTAGTGAATTACAGGTCCCTCAACCTTCTCCCAGAAGCACTCTTGGCTTTCTTGATCTGAGCGATGATGAATCAGACCATGAACAAGAAGACTATTCGATGGTAGAATATTGTTCTAGTTTTGAACGATCTTCCCTTAGAGCTCATCACAATACTTCATCGAAGCCTGTACGTGATATAATTTCTTCCCCCCCTTCGTCTCCTCCTCTTGTTGAGATTCCTAGGGTTTGTAATTGGATAACTGTCAGAAGTTCTGCAGAACAACTTCATCAGAGAAAGCAGCAACAAGAAAACGGCAGTGGATCATATCCGGTCAAGGCGCCAGATTTCATGAGAGATTCTTCTCGTCAATTGCTTGTAAAGAAAGGTTGTGAGGTAAACCTAGGTTGCTTAGACTTCCTGCGTCAAAGAAGAGTGTGAAAGAACATTAATGCCTCAGTGACGGTAGAAGAAACAAATGTCAGAGTTTCTGACAGATTTCATGGAAGCTTAAGCTTCGGTGAAGAAGATGGAGGGAAGAGAGGAACAGGTCCAATCTGTATTTTATACCTAAACAACTATACAAGAATCACAGAGAAATTAACAACATAAACTGCCTTCTGCGCTTGTCAGGATCTGAACTGATTTTTTTCAATGGTGAGAATGTTTTCTTGGTGGAGGGATTGAAGTAGACAGGATTCAATCCAGTTCCATTGCCAAGAATCTGAACTTATATCTTCCATGACCAAAATGTGTCTTTGATGGAGGGAAGGAAGCATACAAACTTCCATCCAACTCAATGCGATGATTGATAGCTAACCCCAATTTTTTTTCCTCACGAGATAAACAAATAACACCCCCATAACATTTGTATATGTTGTAATGCTCATGTATTTTCTTATGTTTGCAAATGGATTGAACTTATGATGACATGGTTGCTCCTTTCCTTTTCTTTGCTCTGTCATATAAATCAATTCTTCTTCTTCTGCTGCTTCTTCTGCTTCTGCTTCAAATGAGAATGTCATACAACAGTCACCAAAAAGATTTGTTGGTGATGATTCTCCTCTCACTTTGTGAATGATTTGGTGGTGATGATCCACCTCACACTTTGTGAAGGATTGAAAGGTTGTGTTGTCTGTTTTTATAAGAAATTGAATCAATTTCCTATTGAGAAGCAAAACAATGGGGTGCATATCAAATCATTATCAGATTTTGGGGATCTCTATCTGTCTGAGATTTTGAGTCAATTGGGAGGGCCCAAGTTCGATCCTCCCCTGACGGGGTGGGGGGGGGCGGGTTACGCCATAGATATGTCCCGGAGTCTCCCGCGGGACGCGAGTAGTACACGAATCATCGAAGAAAACCCTACACTCTACATACATATTGCTCTCCTTTGTCAAGTACTATTACTATCTCTTGTGTCTCGCCATTATCGCCTTTACGGTGTCTAATGAGGAGGGATCATGAGATTTGTGATCCGTAGTAGAAGCTCAGGGGATATGACACATCTCCTAGGGACATTTCCCCTCCCACGATCGCACATCATGTAAAGTCGGAAAACTGAGTATAGGTGATGAGATGAGAGCGTTTTACGAAGGTAATTTTCGTGCGCTAGCAATGGAAAACTCATTATGTAGCAAACAAGCTAACGAGGAGGACCAAGAGATTCGCAATTCTGTGGTAGTAGTGGAGGAGACATTATACATCCTCTGCCCCCAACAATCACGTATCATGTAAAGTCGGAAAATGAGTATAGGTGACGAGATGAGAGTGTTTATGAAGGTAAATTCCGTGTGCTAGCGATGAGAAAACTCTTTATGTAGTAAACAAGCCATAATGTTGATTAACATTTCGATTGATGGATGCATCCCTCGTGGTTCCGTGGAGGAGTTCATTGAAATATGGCTCCCGATCATCTTACTTGTTTTGTTACTTGTACGAGATAACATCAACAAAAAAGACATTGGTTATGTTCAATATTTTAACCTTGGAGCCCCCCATTAGGATGTATGAGGTGGTCAGATATTGAAAGACTTTTTTGAAGATCCGATTGCAACGTTATAGCATTTTATATACACATAACTTTATGTTCTCGGATCTTATTGATTGACGCCATCTTGGCCATCAACTTACAAGTTTCTTTCTTACACGAACTTGCTTAGATTCTCACATAATCCAACACACTAAGAGACTTCAACTTCGCTCTCCAACATGGTACAATAATGTCTCCTCGTTAATTATTACATGGGAAATAATAACTAGGATTTCTCTCTATATATTTATCTGGTTAGATCGATTTCAACATGAAGGTTTGAACCCCATGGCATGAGTATAGACACACTACTTCCTTTTCATCGTAACAAAAGCAAGGAGAAACTCAATCCGTCATGACCTTGAGCATAGCCATGAAATGTGTCAAACATCTTACGGTACAAGAGTCCAAAGTTAGCCCTCTTCTTGGTGTCATTCTACTTAGCTTAGAAAATGATGGCCCTTTCTTTGCCATCACATCTTAAAAGGACCGATCTTCCTTTGCTAAGGTGGGTCATTTAGATTGCATAACCAAAAAATATCCTTTGGGCATAGAAATTCTTTTAGAAAGAAAGGTGTAGCCAATCTCGGCTTTACTATGCAACTATTGAGTGAATGTTCCCTTATTTTTATTTTTCATTACCAAATGTGGCCCACATTTAGAATTGACCTCAATGAACATCAGGTGCCTATCAATGTTTGGGCTTGCTAATATGTCACTTCCATTTCCAATATAGAAGGGTTAAAGTTGTGACCGTAAGGAAAACCAAATACATGAAATGTAAATATATTGATCATCTAAGTCTTGCTATATGTGATGGAGGCATGTGGAAGAAGGATACCAAGGCACACTTAATGATGTCCCCCAACATGGAATGAGACCCATCGAAACTAAACAATCTGATCAATGTCCACATGTATGAGCCAAATCAAAGGTTGTGGAGGCACATAGTCCAACTAGTCCAAACTTGAGACGTTATAAACAAAACACGATAAATAAAAGCGAAATCTTCTCTTCAGATGGCGGACAACACCTACATATTAGTTAAGATATGGAATGTGACAATGACGAGTAATTTGTAAAGTTCGAGGTACGATAGGTTGTACATCCAAAAAATCATCATTTAACTCACTAGATAGGTTTAACAATTGTTGGATGTGTGTCACTTGTTTGCTTTTCTATGCATGAGAAATTCCATAATGATGGGTACAAAGTTGATATTAGGGAGATAAATATCCCATGTCAAAACACCATGAACTTTGGGTGACATATCATATAAACACGTTAACTAGTTATGCCATAACTCAATGAAAATTATCTTGAAGAAAAGAAGAGATAATCGAACGGGGTTGTGTCGCCATTATATGCTAGAAATCATCCAACATTTGATGTGTGCATTCAAAGGAAACTTAAAAATGGTCTAATGATGCATATTATTGCAATTATCCATCCTTTCTCATGGTATGGGGCATGTTCACATGAACATTTTGTAGCAAACTTGGAGGTGTCAATTACCTTTCCATTTGGAATTATGTAATGTAATGCATAAATGACATGTAAATTTGATGTAATCAATGGCGGCTATCACATGCATTTCTAACAAGACATCAATCACAAACTCAAGTTTCAATATTCTCTTTCACTTATTACTTTTCCACTTGGTGGAGGGTTGATGAAATGATATAGCTAATGTCCTATGGGAGACTAGAAATAAGACCTCTCAAGAGTTGATGTTATTCTTGGTGCAAAGGTGTAGCCACATATGGCCCATGTATTTTCTTAACGTCTCTCTTAAGGTTTAGTAGAGAGTATATATATGTGTCTAACATGTGACATTTGTTTGACTTAATTTGTGCACAATTGATTGGTTTCAGCAATTATGAATGGTGTGGCACATTCTTAGTTTGTCCTAACTAGCTGACTCAACTACATCCTCAATTTCAAGACTATGACTAGAATTGTAGAGGAGCATCCGTTACGGTAAATAGGGTATTGGGTTGCCAAGATGAAGTTGGGAGCATCTTGTAATTTCCTAGTAGTTGTCCTAACATGTCTGTAATAGTAAGACAAATTGTTATTGTTGGCATCCTCATTAAATTTGGTTGAGCAAACGATCAATGGGTAGCTCAAGAAGTGTTGTCACATTCCATCTCTTAAATGGTTTACATTTGCTTGTAACAGTACCACAATTTGTTATTCTTGGAATCCTCACTTCATTTGCTAGTGAGTACATCTATAAGATAATTGATATCCATTGTGGCCATATCATCGATGGGAGCTCAAGTGATCTAACCTCTTCTTCTTGAGAAAGTCGAGCGACTTCCCAATTCTTCCCTACAACCTCAAAGACTACTTGAGTCGAACCAACACTCTAGTGCCACTCTTTGGTGTTATGATCTATAGGACCATTGACATAAACAATCAGCAATGGTTCAGTTCAGTTCAAGACTATCAAACTCAAACCGTTTAAAAAAATTAAAACTTAAACCGAACCGGACCACAAAACCATTCAAACCGAACCATTACAAAAAATTCAAGCTCAAACCAAACCGTTTTAGAGACTTTCAAACCGTTAAAACAACGGTTTCGCGGTTTGATTTTGGTTTTCAAGTTAGGTCAAAATTCAAATTTTCACATTTTAATTTTAAAGATTTTCAAATTTTTATTTTTTTAACCGTATGAACCACGGTTTCAATTTGTTTAAACCAAAAACCATTAAATAGATAAAGGCTCACACCAAACCATTTACAAAAACTTGAACCTGGACCAATCGAACCAAACTGTTTAAACCATTAAGCCATGGTTTTGCGGTTCAATTCGGTTCAAACTAAACCATTGTCGATTGTTAATTGACATGAGCATATATACAAAACGCCATAGTCATCATAGGGATTTGAAGCATGACTTCATCTTTAATTACTAATATATATCGTACTATACATAATTTTATTGTATCATTTTCATACATAGTGTAGGCCCTACCTCACACAAGCTTATGTATGACCATGAAATGGCATGCTTGCATGAATGCAAAGTGGATATCATACATGGCTAAGTGGTGGCACTGGCAAGCATGCTTGTGTCCAACCATGCCATATAAGCATGTGCTATAGTCATTGATGAATGATTCCAGTTCCACGCTAGTCTTCAACGTATCTTGTAATTTTTGTCCCTCTTGTTCATTATATAAACTCGTTTTCTTAGTATTTCTCTTTTCCAGTTCAATCTAGTTTTTGGCTTTGACTCGTTTTCTTAGTATTTCTCTTTTCCAGTTCAATCTAGTTTTTGGCTTTGACTCGTTTTCTTAGTATTTCTCTTTTCCAGTTCAATCTAGTTTTTGGCTTTGACTCATGACAACTTGAATTGGAATCCCTTTTTTCTTTCAAGACTTTTTCCAAGCTTTATCGATACAATGGAGTTCGCCCAAAAGCAAGGGTACATGTGCATTCTCTTCTAACATGATTCTCCATCAACAAAATTTGTGGCATTAGAGCACAAAATCTAGAGATTCCTTAAGCATTTACAACAACTAAGTGGTTTCTAACTTGAAGCTACTATGTTATCTATGGGGCACTGAGATTCAAGTTTCAAAATCCCCCACAAGAAACCAAAGATTTGATGGTGCTTGATCTCAATTTTAAGGATTTGTAAACCAAGTGCCTTAGTGCACCTTGTCATGAAAATGCATCCCAATATATATATCCAACAAATACATCTGGAGTTGAGTTGGGAGGACCACTACTAACAAGTACACCCACTAGAGGATTTGTAAACCAAGTGCACCTTGTTATGAAATAGCATCCCAATATATATATCCAACAAATACATCTGGAGTTGAGTTGGGAGGACCACTACTAACAAGTACACCCACTAGAGGATTTGTAAACCAAGTGCACCTTGTTATGAAATAGCATCCCAATATATATATCCAACAAATACATCTGGAGTTAAGTTGGGAGGACCACTACTAACAAGTACACCACTAGCACGGTTTGCACCATTATTAGAAGAGAACTCTTCCTTGTTAGAAAGTTTTGATGGTTTCATCACTTGGAATCCCAAGCAAGCTTTAGGGATACATATATTATAAGAACAACAATCAACAAGATTTGAAGATTGAGACAAAGAGATCACCCAATCTCGGATTATGCCTCGGGGGTCATCGAGGGCCATTTACTAAAATGGAAAATTAGCAACAACGAGCAAATCGGCTAACTATAATTTTGGGGCATATGACACAAGGTGATAAATTGTCTTCGTTGATATTGTCAAATTAATCAAGTGTTGGTGGTAAACTTTCTCTTGATTCTCCAATTATATCTAGAAATCCTAGTAGCCCTAGTAGCCTTACACCATCCAATAGGTTTGAAGTCCTTAACCCGCTACATGAAATGTTAAATAAGTAAGTCTAACCAAAATTAAGAGTCATTTTCTTGGATAACCTAGAAGTTAAGAGTTGGTACATAGCAATGGTTCTATCTTCTCAAATCGAGTAAGTAGGGTTTTTGCAACACAAGTTGTACTTAGTACTACTTGGTGTCATGAGTACTTGCCTCTCCTCTCTTAGATTCAAGAGCCAACACTTGTTTCATGGCTAAGAATTCCTTAATCCAAAAATCTTACTTCGAACCAAGTATCAAGAGTTTACAAATCTCTTCGATAAGGAGAAGGTTGGTAAATTCTAAGAACATCGACCTTATGATTGTCCTATCAATCTTCAATAAGGAAAAACCACTCCACATGGACCAATTTATAATCCATCATTATCATAGCTCAATGTTTTTGATAATAAATAGAAGAAATTTGGGCATTCACATTCTCTTGGTGGTGGATCAACCTTCTTTAAGAAATGCCTTGTCACAAACCAAAAACAACATGCAATCACATCTAGTCGCTTTCCATTCACAATAAATTCAAGGCGTGAAATCAACTGCAAGATTTATGACAAGGAGCTCTTGGTCATCAAAATTTATTTTGAACATTGGCCAACACTGTTTGGAAGGTTCTCCCCATTAGATCATTGTCTACAATGGTCACAAGAACCTTACACACTTCAAGAATGCTCAAGTCTTGAGTCAACAATAAGCTCATTTGGCGTAGTTTCTTACACATTTCGATTTTATGATTGTGTGCCATCCAAGAATAGAATAAGGAAATGCAAATGCTCTATTATGAAATTTCTATAAGGCATCTTTTCTAGGAAAGACCAATTTCGACTATTAAAAGCAAGTCCTCTTGGGTGTTGAATGTTTGCACTTGAGGTCAGTTAGCATCTTAGAGATAACCACAAATTCAATTATTACTAATTCCGTTCATAATGATCTTGTAGCACATAAATTCGCACAAAATATCCTAAATAATATTGTTCCAAGTTGTGCTTCTAGTTTGAGGTCAAAGAGTTCTCGTAAAGATTATAATAAGTTAATTAGTTGGCAATGATTTACTTTTTTGAAAATATATATAAAATGTACTCTATGATGGTCGTCATCACTCCAAGTCTCACAACACTACCATGGCATGCCAATAGCTAGACATTTTGGAGTTATATTGACTTTAGGTCCAACCTCTAGAAGATATTAGTGGTCGTAACTTCCTAACTTCTTTGAGGACTACATTGGTAGTTGTAATGAATGTTGCCTCTCAAAAGAGTCCTTGACACTAAACTTATATTTTACTACAAGCATTCTTAGTTCCCAACAATCATGGAAGTTCATCTTTAGATTTCATCACCAATCTCCCATCTTCCAAAGACCATAGATTGGTTCGCTAAGATGACACGTTTCTTCCATGCATGAAGAATATTAAATCTGATTGGCCAACCCCATACATCATCACATTACTTTGGGGGAGACAATTACCGATCTTCATGGAGAGCACATGCCAATTGATTCCATGAGTCTCTTATGCCATGGTGAGTATGAGGCATAATCTTGGATCTTTGATAAGTTCAGCTCCCTAATAAGTATTTGATTACTTAATTTATAGAAAGCGGTACTACTAAGCATCCATCATCATGTAGAGATTCTTCTAATTAATTTAGCTCTCGCAAGAGATTTAATTAAGCATTCTTCACGATGTAGAGACTAATCAAATGTCATGTTGCAAACACTTCAATTATGTAGAGATTTTGACTTGTTTAGCTTTGAAACTAGATCACTTGCTTATTAGCAAAAGTTGAGAAAGTAAATGATATCTTATCTTGATCTAGTTGTATGACTATTTGATATTTCATGAGGTAGAAGCAGAGTACATATCTATGACACCTTTTGTCCAAACATGTTAAAAAGATGATTCTATGCTGACTCCACATGACACTGAGCGTTCTTGCTAATATGCTTTGCATTATCCACCCTAGCATATTTTACATTCATTTCTACTCTACTCTTTGTTGATGTTGGTTTTGCAATATTACAAAGACTTATCAAAATGCTAAATAAAAGCCTCACTCAACCTTACACCACACCATGATTTAATCTAAACCCTTAAGGTTAGTAAATGTTTCCACTTGACCATGTTTTATCTCATGTGTGTGATGATGACTCCACAACCACACCTATGGTTGTGCATTGCCATACAAGGTAGAGAACAAATGAACTCATATCAAAGGTTGCATGTCTTTATCACTGAAATTCGGTTATTGGATGCAGAATGAGATCATTGACACTTGGAAGACATGGCAATGGTGTACTTATTATGGTAAACTTAATAAAACCCTAATCAACACAATGGCTTGATGGTCTTGTCAACTTCAACCAGGTAGATTCCTAAAGTGTTGCTGGATTTATTACATACTCTAGCACTATATGAACATGAGCCTACATGCTGGTGGGGAAGGAAATAACTTATTTATTTTTGAGTTCCAAATGAAATAGCAGAATCTATGTATGTTTAACATGTTATTCATAAAATACTACATGCAGGAGGTAGATCTCTGCTCCAAAAACCATTGCTCCCATGGATATTCATTTAGTTTCTACAACTCTCAAGAGACGTCAGTGCAAAAAAAGACAACATGAAAATTATAACCTGAACAAGCAATCAAGTGTGTACCAAAGCTTTATCTTCTATAATCAAGAACATATTAAATTCCTAAAGTGATTACCAATTCAAGTGTGTACCAAAGCTTATCCATCTTATATACATTAACGAAGCATTAGTCATACTAAAGACCATCTGTGTTCAATTTTACAAGATCAAAGTTGATTAGCTCATAGTTATGTATTAAAATTGTTGTATCATAATCGACGTATGTTAAGTATATCACTTATATGGCAGTGGTGCAGGCACATATCTCTCACCTATACAAAAGTCACCTCACTTGATTGGTGTACATTGGTATGTTGGTGCATATTGATATATCACATTTTTCTTTGCCAACATTTCTTCAAACCTTCTTACTTCCTTTACAAAATCTCAAATTTGTGATGCAGAAACAGGCACATCGCCTGTTTACAGCAGCACACGGATTCTTTTCGAGCTACCTCACGTGTATTGTTCTTCGTACAAAAAGCACATTGTGCATGTTCTACCCTAAGAGCTCAACAATTGTGGATGGTGTTCGAGATTTGAGGCATTATTGAAAAAAGCACATCTACTCATTAGGTTCAAGGACAACTTGATTTGCTCCTAGTTTGTAAGCACCAACCCTGATGTTCCATTCTGACTTCAAGATGATTGGATGATTTTCCACTCATAGGCATGATGGGGTCTAACACTCTAAATCATACTCCATACTTGACTCTGAACCCTTGTCACAAAAAAATTAACTCTGAGTTTAATCTTGAGCCGTCTCTTATTCCTATTTGCTACAAAGCTGGTCATAGCACCTTCCCTTTGCCCCTGCTTTGTAAGCACCAAACCTGACGGTCCACAACCTCAGACTTTAAGATCATTGGATGGTTTTCCACTCATCAGCATGATGGAGTCTTAGACTCCAATCCCCACACTTGACTCTGGACCCTAGTCACAACAAAAGTAACTCTGAGTTTACCCTTGAGCCCTCTCTAATTTCTATTTGCTATAGAGTTGGTCAAGGGTCCTTTCACGTGCTCTGATGCTCTGAACTTGATATCCTGAACCCTTTCACAACACAAAGTGTTCCAAGATTGCTCCCGAGCCCTTTCACATTTCTATGCGCTCCGCTCTTAATAGTTCCCCGGATCTTTTCAGAGGAAATCTACCCTCTTTGCATGGTGCTCTAGTCTTAATAGTCTCCTCCAATTCAATCCCCTATTTAGAATCTCCCCAATTTCACTAGTCCGGCCATATTCAATTTTTAGACCCAGAGTTCCATTCTTTTTAAGTGATCTGAGAGTGTTCACATTTTCCAAGAGATTCCATTGCATCTTCCAGTCTGCTGGCTGGTACATTCTCTATTACCTCTACATAATTCAACATTTGGGATTCATCGGATTCCCGAGTTCCTCCAACACTACCATGTTCATCTCTCTCGTCATTTTATAATAACCCATATGTTAATTTACAAATAAGATCTACATGCATAATCAATTGCGCTAATGATCTAATTTTCGTTAGGCAATGAAATACTATAGGACTAGTAAGGCAATGGAAGGTTGCAGGACTGGCAAGGATGATGCAAAAGATATCCTTATTCCTTCTCACTTTAAGCATGAAAAAAACTACAGTCATCGCTACTTTGAGAGAGTCTGGAAGATTTCATCTCAATGCATTGTTTATTTTCTTACTTGTCTTCTTCTTCTTCAATGCATACATCACAACAAGGAACTCGGGAAGAACCTTAAAATAGTAACGAATACCATTTTCTGGCCCAGAGTAATACCCTTAGTCATGCAAAAGTTCAATCTCTGCAGACAAACACAAAATGCTTCTTAATAAAGAGATGGCAAGAACCAACAAAGTCAAAGTTATGTCAACAAGTCAGGGTCTTTATTCAGGCCAATTTCATCTCTGTGTAGGAAAGAGAAAGATCGGATCTGGGCAAGAAATGGAAGACTAACTTCATTGAATAAGAGATAAATGAGAATCTTGTGTAGGACAGTCTCTATCTGAAGTGGAAAGTAAATACGGTAGCAATGAACGAATTTGTCTATTTCCTTCTTTTATTGGAAAATAAAAAATGAACGAACAAAGATGACAAGGACGACAAAAAGCAGAGATGAACATGAAAATGAAAATGAGCATAAAATGGAAAGGTAGGAACATCTTTGATGAGATAGAAAGAGTTTCTGCTTCTTCTTCATGGGATGTCACAATCGGGTTACAACCCCTAACAGGATCATTAAAGTGTTCTCGGCAATCCAAACTGGCCAATACTCAGAGAGGGGCTCATCAATTCCTGTGTTCAATCCACAGCCAAGGTTCAACAAGACAGGCCCCAAGGGGACCTAGAGAGGGATACTCTTGTTTGCATTTATGCACTAGAACAATAAGATCCCTAAAGCAGGATACCCTCCTTATACTTATGCACTCCATTCCACACAAATTCTCGACGCATAACTTTTCTATTGATTTGGTTGTTTGCTCTTCAAGCTCTCTAAAATTGAAATTTGCGTAATTTGCTCATTTTTCATCGTCAACTTGAAAAACTGTCGCACCAATTTTGAGAAAATCGAAAATGAAAACGTGTATCAAATTTCATGTTAAGGGATTTTAACTTCTTGGCAAAACTGAATTTTTTTTTTTTAATTTTGGGGGGAAGGGGTGGTTTAAAATCAATTGTTTCTCCTGAGATAAAAAATAGTTTTATAAATCGATGGTTTAGCCCTATACTCTGGAGTCTGTTACGCTAACAAATACATAGAACAATGCAAGAAGTTTAGCATCAAAGACGTTACAGAAGTTTTGAATGCCAGTCAATCACAGTAAATAATTTGAGTGAGTGAGTCAATGTCCATTTTAGAGACCATAGCTCTGAATCAGAAAACGAGACATCATGATTAAACCATGAGTTCGAGTTCAGATTGGCGGAAGATATGATCAACATGATTAGACAGAACATGCTCTAGTATTCCTATCATATGGCTTAAAATTTTGCCCTATTAAATGCTAAACAAATATAATGGACAGACATGGGGAAAGACGCTGTTTTTAAAAACCCTGTTAGGTTAAGCCAAGCATGCAGCATATGCTTGCGTACAGAATGCTATACCTAATGACTGTAACAGCTTAACCAAAGGATTATCATCATGATTAAACCGAGAGTTCAGTATATATAGCAGGAAATGGTTATAAGCCAAACAAGCTCAATAGTTATGGTTTGAGGTTTAGGATAAAATCTAGGGTCTCTTACATCTTGGACAACGGGGGAAATTCTCCACCTTGAGCACCAAATGATTGTGATATGATTAGAAACCGAGAGTTTAGATGGGATAATCTGTTAATTTGAATAAACTAAAAAGAAGGAAGGAAATCCGGCATCTCTCAGCAGGGAGATGATCACCGTGATTAATTTTAGATCTGATGCACATAGATGAATCGAAACGGAAGTGATTAATCTTGACTATGAAAAATAGTCTACGGTCTCTTACATCAGAAAAGAAAGGGCAAAATATGATCATTTTCTGCCTATTTCTTCACAGCTCTGAGTCTATTACATCCTGAAACGAGCAGAAAGACACGATCGGAGGGTGCCATGTATAGAAAAAGCAAAGCAAAAAAAAAGGACCTTATTTTTTCGAAGGTTTAGATGTCTTCTTGGAATTAATAGTCTGTGTCTTTCCATCTGATGCTGAGGAGGAGGACGGAGGTAGAGCGAGCTTGGGATCTAGCCATTCCAGAGGGTTCTTGTTGAAGAAGCCCCAGTCAGGGACGACGAGGAGCAAGACGACGAGAGTAAGGACTCCATAGACAATGAGCATGATCTGGAAAGAAGACATGAAGTAGCCGACCAGGAAAGCGATGGCTGCAGCAGCTAATACACCCCACTGCATTATCTCCTCTGCGAGCTTCTGACCTTGCCAATCCATCTCTCTCTCTCTCTTTCTCTCTCTCTCTCTCTCTGCAGATGAATGGATGGATGGATGGATCTCTGTGTACAGACAACGAAATTAGGGTTTCCCACAGGAAACTCAGAGATCTGTCTGTGAGAGCGTTCTATTGTTTTGTTTGGTTATCTTTCTGGTTTTAGGGTTCGGCGGGATTTTGGTAATTGCCGAAAATACCCTCCGAGGGTTCTCCTAAGAACACATTCATAATTTTCCAATATTCTCCGAAATACCCTCCTCCTCTCTTCCTTCTTCCTTCTTCCTTCTTCTTCTTCTTCCTTATTTCTCTTCTTTCTTCTTCTTTGTCTTGTGTCTCGGTATCGGAGACATCAAACCTTACCAAACCCATCCCATCCGAGAGAGCAAGCCCGAGCCTGAGCCTGAGAACATGAGATTGATAGTGTTTAGGGTCTAGAGAGCTTGAGATTGATAGGATTTAGGGTTTAGAGAGCTTGAGATTGATAGGGTTTAGGGTTTAGGGTTTACACCCAACATGTTGGTGGCAAGGCGTAGTTTGCAAGAAACATCGGAAAAAGGTGCAATCGGAAGCTGAAATGTTATGCTTTCATTTTGGCGATGCAGATAGGCCCCTGCGTAGTTGATGATGATGGTTTAGGGCTCAGGGTCATGAATAAGAGAGACCGACTATTTTGCACACTTGGTTTATAGAGGTAACGTGGACAAGCTCGGGAGCTCATGAAGTGAGCCCAACATCAATAAGTGTGTGCTTACCTTGAGAACTAGAATATAGACTAGGTTCTTTGTACTGTGCTCTAGGAATAGACAACGGTTCGGTTTTCAGTTTAACCGGTTTGGCCTTGTCCAAACCAATCAATTAAGCCTTAACTGGTTTGGGAAATTTCAAACTTGAACCAAACCGGCTCCCAAATCAATTTAGCCTTAACCGGTTTGGGACTTGGTATAGCCCAAAACAATTCGGTTCACTCTGAGCTCAAACCGGCTAAGGAAGCTCAACCTTGAATGAACCGAATTGCTAAACCGTTAAAAAATGTTTTAATGGCTTGGTTCAAGCTTGAGTTGAGCCATTGCCAACGCCTACCGTCGTCCACAACGAGCCAATGTGTCTAATGAAGCCAAATCAACACGTTGTCTTGTATGTGATGACTCCTTCCTAAGAAAGAGGGGCTACTCCATTGCTTGTTAAAACAAAACAAAAAACGGTCCTGCGCTTTTATGTGGAACAGAAATTCTCTAAATGGATGTATGCTCCTCCACCACACACACACACACCCCACAAGTTCCCACTTGGAATCCTAAAACCTCAAAACCCTAAAAATCCCTCATCATGGGGGCAGTAGTGGGAGAGAAGTTTCCCTCTAAATCCTAATACCTCAGAAACCCTAAAGCCCCCAAAACCCTAGAACCCCATAGCACGAGGGTAATAGTAGGAAGAAGTTTCCCTCCTAAATCCTAATACCTCAAAACCCTAGAACCCTTAGCATGGGGGTAGTAGTAGGAAGAAGTTCCCCCCCTAAATCCTAATACCTCAAAACCCTAGAACCCTTAGCATGGGGGTAGTAGTAGGAAGAAGTTTCCCCCTAAATCCTAAAACCCCAAAACCCTAAAGCCCCCAAAACCCCTAAAACCCTCACCATGAGGGAAGCTGAAGATGGTTTTGGAGAGAGAGAGAGAGAGAGAGAGAGAGAGGCATGTTGTGGGAATATCCAAAACCCAGGGGTATTTTTGGGAAATTCTCTAAAATCATTCTACTTATTTATTTGTGTGCTATTTTTCTCCCTAGAACCTTACAAAACCCTAAAACCCTCAGAATGGGGGGAAGCAGTAGGAAGATATGGTTTTGGAGAGAGAGAGAGAGAGAGAGAGAGAGAGAGAGAGAGAGAGAGAGAGAGAGAGAGAGAGAGAGGCATGTTGTGGGAATATCCAAAACCCAGGGGTATTTTTGGGAAATTCTCTAAAATCATTCTACTTATTTATTTGTGTGCTATTTTTCTCCCTAGAACCTTACAAAACCCTAAAACCCTCAGAATGGGGGGAAGCAGTAGGAAGATATGGTTTTGGAGAGAGAGAGAGAGAGAGAGAGAGAGAGAGAGAGAGAGAGAGGGGCATGTTGTGGGAATATCCAAAACCCAGGGGTATTTTTGGGAATTCCTCTAAAAAAAAACAATCCTTTTTTTTACTTATTTATTTATTTTCTATTATTTTTCTTTTGTTCGCGCGCAACAGGAGGCAAACTTTCTTCATTCAAAAAAACACAGAAAACACACACAAAAGCAAAATAAATAAGTAAATAAAATAAATAATTAACTGAATTAATTAAATAATTAACTTAATTATTTCTGTTGCTCTGTTGCTTCTGCTTCTCTGCTTCTCTCTGTGTGTGTTGATGATTCTGTCTGCGTGCCTGCCATAGCCGGAGCTCCACCAGAATTAGGGTTTCCCTCTGCAACAACCCTAAATAACTCAAAATCAGGGTCTCCCTCCTGCTCTGATTAACATTCCTCATCTTCATCTTCATCTTCACCTCCATCTTCATCTTCATCTTCATCTTCATCTTCATCTTCATCTTCATCTTCATCTTCATTCTCTGTCTTTGATTTCTTCTTCTTCTTCTTCTTCTTCCTCCTCCTCCTCCTCATCTTCTTCTTCATCATCATACTCATCTTCTTCTTCACCTCCACCTTCTCCGCAGATCTGGATTATGCGATTCTCCCCCCTCATCCTTCCTTCAAGCGATGGTGGAGATCGCCATAGCAGACACCTCCTCCTCCTCCCCCCCTCCTCCTTCTCTGCGACCTCTCAACAGCAAGCATATGCCTGCAAAAAGAGGTATATCCACACCTCTCAACCAACACACGACTGTACAAAACTTCTCTTCATCCTCGTCATTGTCTTCTTCTTCTTCTTCTTTGTCGAGCTCACTCAGTATTCCTTTCACTTCTTCGAGGCCTGCGTTTGCTCTTGCCGGAGATTATCATCGTTTCGTGGAGCCTGGAGCACCATCGGAGGCTATCAGAAGAAAGAATGGAAACTTCCACAGCGATGAATCTGATCCCATCGCTTCTCTGTCTCAATCTCAATTCCAAGTAAGCTCGATCTTCCTTCTAAATATGTTCTGAACATCGTCTCCCTTCTTTTTGTGTCTATAATCTCGCCCTCTTCACTGTCTTGTCCAAATTAAGAATCAAGCTTTTTGATGACTTCAGATTAGTATAACCTAATCTGAAATTTACAAATTCTCTCTCTCTACTGTTCTCGAAATGTTATTTATCTGACTTGAATCCAGCGTTGTACGAGTTAAATCCTGTTTTAAGCAATGTTTAGCATGTATTTGAGAATCTGGTTCTGCACTTTCTTTCCCAGTTAAAACTAAATATTGTTTACTCTGAGTCAAATTTTGTTTGTATTCTTCTGTTGGCTCTCTCATGTTTCTTACCTATCGTGGGGCATTTTTTCCAAGACTGTCGATGTTCAGCATGCTTTCTCAGGAGGATTGCCTTCCCTCTTTCTTATTTTCTGAGTTAAAACTTGCTGTATTTCTCTGGCCCTTGGCTTGTCTCTCACCTTCTGTGTGGTTTTCCATCGTTTTTTTTTATCCCTGTGATGATGTTAAACATTTTTATGAGAAGCTCAGGGTTTATAGTGCATGTGAGTCAAATGTTGTTTCCTCTGCCTAATTCTTGTCTCTGATCTATTCGGGAGATGTTTGCTTTCTTTTTCACGAGTGCTATGTGTCCAGGCACGTTGTCTTGTTTTTCTGAGTTAAATGCTGTTTTGAGTTATTATTGGATTCTCTTGTGGCACAGTAGAAGGGTGTGAAAACATTGGCTTGCTGTTGTATATTGCAACAAATTTTGTCATTTACATTATAAACTTATGATAACGTCAACCTCAAGAGCATAGGATTGATTGCAAATCTTGTAATGAGATGCCTTTCTTGTAGCATGGAGGGATTTGGGTGTGAATCATAGCAATTGATATATGTTCTGTAACCTCTTTAACGAGATAAAGGGGAGCTAGAACTTTTCCACGCTGTTTTGAGGTTTGAGGGTCTGATAATGGACAGCCTTCAACATTAATCAGGCGTGAAATTTGTAAATCTGTTCACAAAGTCAAGATGATGATCTTGTATGTGTGCAAGAAGTATGTGCATGAAGAATTACTTGGGCAATAATATAGTTTTGTTTATACAACACTGAGCTCAATTGGTCAATAATACAGGCAATGGGTTTAAGCAACATGGCTTGTAGACAAGCATGTGGTGTTTTGTCTGAAATTTTGTGTAATACCCCATGGTTATCCAATGGCAATGCCAATTTTTTTTATTTGCAACATTTGACGAAGCTTCTCATTCTTTCTTGCTAGGGCCTGAAGTGGTTTCCTGCAAACTAAATTGCAGAAAACATTTCCAACCTAGAAATGGCACCATGGGTATTCAATGCTAATGTTTATGGAATTTGATTGATTGCTGGGTGGAAGAAACTCTCCCCTGTCGCAAAGGTCTGAACTGGTTTCCTTTTTATTCACAACAGAATAACAACCAGACTCCAGGGGCTCTGCACCCTAAGTGACACAAAACGTTTGCAACCTAGAAATGACTGTATGTGTATTCAATGTTAATGTCTAGAGGATTTGATTTATTGCCTTGTGGAAGAAGCTGTCCCCTCACTCAAGTGTCTGAACTGGTTCCATTTTTATTCACAATTTAATAACAACCAGATTCCAGGGGCTCTGCAACCTAAATGGCACAAAATGTTTGCAACCTAGAAATGGGTGTCTCAGAAAAATTGGATATGGCTGTCCAAATAGGAAATATAGGAGTAGGATGAGGTTATAATTATGTGTGTGTGTATAACAGTGTATCTTTGCTTCAAAGTATATCTGGGTTTTTTTGGAAGATAATGAAATGGATTTTTTACAGTAGTTGTAGCAAATTGCAAATATTTTTCAAGCAAGATAACAAGTATAATTTCTGCAGCATTTGTTTTATGGTATCTGCTCTGGTATTGATTTTATTTTTAGATTATGGGTTACAGGTACATTCAGAAACATTTCCATGTTGTGCTAATATGTTTAATTAGTAGGCGCATTCTTCATAAATGTATGATGCAACAAAATTTTGTTTGTGCCAGCAAAATCTGAAATTGATGTGGTGGGTTATGCTGGCTATAATAGTTTCGAAATAATATTATTGCATATATGAAAGTATAATTTGTCAGTTTCCAGCATTGATCAAGATATCCAGATTAATTGTAACATAAAAACTAATGTTATGAGATGTAGCATTGAACTTTAACCTTTTACATTGAGGCAAACTTTTACCATTACATCTGAAAATATGCGAATATAGAGAAATAAGAGTCAACGGCATAAAGAAGACTCCTGCATTGTGACTTAAGATTTAGGGTTCATAGAAATAATTAAATTTCAAAAACCAGCAACAATGCTTTAGGAGTTGTATATGTCTATATCATTATGTAGACGTTAGCACATAGATTACTCTCAAACTAAGGTAGCAAAGTTGGTTATACTAAACAATAAAAACTAACTCAAAGTTGTGTTCTATCCCCCTATAGACCTGTCAAACTAAGATAGCAGTAGTGTCTTTTATATCATGCTGTTTCTGTGAACGTTTCCCGATTGTATTTACCATTTATGGATGAGTAGGATGGAAGGCTACTCATGTAAGCTTTATTTTACAAAGCTAACACATCACATTGCACGCAGGTTAACGTTTATAACATCAAGCATTACTTGTCTTGAATGTCATGCTGAACGAATAGTAACTAAAACGTTAAGTAGTTGAGGATGTGATTGATGAAAACTTTATGGTCATATTTTTGTGAATTGACATGTAATTTGCTGACAAACTTATTTAGAGTTCTACTTTGAAAAGCTTAAAATCTGATCAAATATTTGTAGTGAATATGGATGTATTTTCTTTAAATTTTCACTGTGACTGAATACACCTCGTAAACGTGTAGGTGATCTCAACAATCAATAATGGATCTATAAGAGATACATCTCTTGTAGGCCATGGATTGTTGGCTCAAATTGATGAGCGAGATTGCAAATGTCCACGTATCTAGAAATATTTTTCTTCCAGCCATATCTTAAACAACGTGACATGTAACAGGTAATGAGTACATCAGACATGAGTAAGGGTTATGCGACGGAGATGAACAAATTTCAAGCTGACAAAGCCCCACCATATGCTGAAGCTCATGGAAGTCCTTCTACAACTCCCAGTTCAGAAAAGCCTGCTAGAAAAGTTAGCCGTGCTAGATCTTCTAGACATGCAAATTTGGGATCTCAAACACCTTCATCAAATACCGGTGGTATTATCTGACATTTTATAGTACGTGCATCCTCTACCTTGATGTGTAAAAGATTGATTGTGATTTTATCATTCTGGATGTAGGATCACCCTCTACGAAGGTTCAGACTCCTATTAGCTCTTGTCGCTATGACAGCTCTCTTGGTATATTACCTTCTGTGTTAGTACCTTCCAGTTTGCAATATTTGTGCATTTCTAATACATGCAGGAAAATTTTAGGTTTGCTTACAAAGAAATTTATCAAATTGCTGAAGGAAGCAGAAGATGGAGTCCTTGATTTAAACATAGCAGCAGATACATTAAATGTATATTTCTGATCTTATTTTGACGTTTTTGTGTTTGCATCACTCAATCTGGGTTATGATAGTTGTCTGGATGGCACAGGTACAAAAGCGCAGAATTTATGATATTACAAATGTCCTTGAAGGTATAGGTTTGATTGAAAAGAAGCTGAAAAACAGGATACGCTGGAAGTAAGCACTCATTTAGACTAACTGAGCAGATCTTTTAAATATTCCTTTCTGACTCCCAATCTAGTGGTTCTGCTCAGCTGTAGGACAGTGTGCTTAGTTGTGATAAACTTCTGATCTAATATCTCTTTGCTTCATGTTTGCCTAATTTATCCTTCATTATTTTTCGAAAATGTGTTTTTATTGATTGCCGAAGCAATGTGGTGTGATCAGGCCCTTGGTCATGAACAAAAATAAAGAAAATGTGAAAGCAGAAGTAATCCTTCTGTTATAATATTGACCATTTTTGTGAAGTGTTAATTCTACTTTCACATTTTTTTTATAGTCCATTATTGTTTTGACCTGTGGATGGTATTGCAACATTCAGTTCATAGTTTGATTTAGGAACTCTAGTCATAAAGCACTGATCCCTTGTAGGTTGTATTTGGGCTTTATTCTTGCTTATGTGAGCAATCATGTAATTTTCTCTTCAGTCTTCCACCATGGAGGTGAACACTTTTTTGGCCTCATTACTTGTGAGCTGAAAATTCTCTCCTCAGTGTTCTGATGTATATAATTTACCACGCATGAATAAATAGTTTTCCACTTGACTTATATTTTTTGATGCTTTTATGGAACTCGTCAGAAATTGAGATATCATTCCTTGATTTTTTGAGTACAGGGGTCATGTTGAAGAAAACTCATCAGAAACAAATGAATCAATCTTCCTTCAGGTCTGGTTATATCCTTCAATTCAGGGCTCAATGATTGAAGTCAACGTATCAAATTCTCATCCATAATGGTAATTCACAGGCAAAGTTGGAAAATTTACACATTGAAGAGAGAAGGCTGGATGATTGCATAAGGTCTGATCTCTTCCTTCTCCTGTTTTCTTAGTATGTGAACATTGTGTCTCAACTCAGACATTGTGTAGGGAAGCACGGGAGCGACTGCGAAGAATCAGTGAGGATGATAGCAATAAACAGTATCCTTTGGATCACTACTCTGGTTTAATTCTATTCTACATTTTGTGGGATTTTGTGACAAGTGTGCAATTTGGGGATGACATTGCCTCTTATGTTTTTCGTTGAGCATTTATCAGTAACATAGTTTTGGCCTCGGTGTTTCAACTTAAATCTAGCATCTCTTCAGATGGCTTTATGTTACTGAGGATGATATAAAGAATTTGCCATGCTTTCAGGTAGAGGGATGGAGGCGTGATTAGTGCTTTGAAAGCTGTTCAGATACATATTGCATATTAAAATAATACCCCTTTTTCCTGCTCTATTCCAGAATGAAACACTGATAGCAGTAAAAGCTCCTCATGGGACCACATTGGAAGTCCCTGATCCTGATGAGGTTGCATAATTTTTTAGTGCTGCTATAATTATGTTTTTTAATTAGGTGGATTATAGATTTTCATGATTAGATTGTAAATGAAATATGAATTCTTTTTGTGCACTGCAGGCACTTGAGTACCCACAAAGACGCTACCAAGTACTCTTGCAAAGTGCCACCGGACCAATTGATGTTTATCTTGTGAGGTATATGTGAAAGGTTTTCATAAATCTTACTTAATATATAAACAGTTAAAGATTATTAAGTCTACAAGATATTCAAGAAAAATTCAGATTCTCTTTTGTTTTATTTATTAACCAAGGTTCATATATATACTAGAGAAATAGTGGGCACCATAATTT
This sequence comes from Azolla caroliniana, assembly GCF_043228905.1. Lineage (NCBI taxonomy): Eukaryota > Viridiplantae > Streptophyta > Polypodiopsida > Salviniales > Salviniaceae > Azolla > Azolla caroliniana. Next base: position 20,367,244 of record NW_028230447.1, on the reverse strand, counting down.
GTGAGTGATGATGTGGATATTATCTATTAGTCTTAACCATAATTCATTAGGCTATATCACTTATTATCTCCTCAACAATATGTTTTCTTTAAGATTGAAACATTCTTTCTGTTCACTGCTCCTGGCCAGCCGGTTTGAAGAGAAGTTTGAGGAAGTGAACGATGTAGAACTGCCTCAAGTGACGAGTCATCCTAGCATTGGACCTTCCGATAATGCAATGGCTGTGGTTCCAGAATCTACCCAAAACAATTTTCAAGCTGAGAACCTTGCTGGTCATCCGTTGTGTTCAGACTTTTCCATTCCTCAAGATTCTACTGGTATCATGAGAATAGTACCATCGGATGTTAATGTAAGTTATTTTGCATACGTAATCATCATCCTGAAACTATATTGATGAAGTTTGACATCCCTCTTTGTGGAATTGTTTGACTTGCAGACTGAGGCAGACTACTGGTTGCTCTCTGATGAGGGTGTTGGTATAACTGACATGTGGAGGAGTGATCGTATCCTTAGAAATGGAGCAACTAAGATTTGAATGTGTGAAGTTTTTCAATGGATAAGTAGGGTAAAACACCAAAATACACCCAACTCATTCATTATTTACCAGAAATCACCTAAGTGTTAAAAATTTGCAATTGTGTTCGGAAATGTTTCTACAATTTTTGAGAACTTATTAATATATGTCTATCTTCGAATTGCGAGACCTTAACATATAGCATAAAGCTCCAAACTTCATGTGGGATGAAGACGTGAAGCTTATGAATGCTGCTGAATTCGATCTTGATGATGGGCTACAACCGCAGTCTCCTCCTAGTTCAGTCGCAATTGCGTCTGGGAGCTAATAGTTTCTTGCAACAGGAAAAAGTGAGAAAGAATGGGTTTTCTTTGATCTGCAGCCTAATATAATATTGTTTTGTAACATGGAAAGATGGACCAGAATGTGGTCTCAACAGATTCATGTTTCAAAACTGTATAGTAATGAAGCGACACCAACAATAGGGAGATATCCCTGAGTTATGGTCACAATTGTGACTAATAAGCTGAATGAACAGATGCTTTTGGAAAGGTCTGTAGGCTTTTGCAAAATAAAAGGAAGACAGTATGAACATGGATGGAATCTTCCATGTAAGGGGTTGAATCAGTGTCTTATAATTCAAGCCACTGCAATGAAAAGTTAGATAGTATCCACACCTCTATTGCCAATGCAGAAGATCTATGATTGTGAATTTAGCTTATTGTTGAATGAATCAATGTCACATTCCTTTTTATGCAAGGATAATTCCCATTCGTTTTCTTCTAATTTTATCTGGTTATCAGTATGTGTCCTAAAATCTGGTTGCAATCATATGAAGGCTTAATTTTTTATACTCTTTCTCCACATTTTGAAAAGAAGACAACATTATTTGAAGGAATGGAAGTGAGACAGGGTTGTTAAGAGCGCATGATTAAAGTTGATTATTGTATGGAACATGATTGAAGATCATCGCCAGGGAGGCTAATCAGAATCTTGGGTCATGATTAGGGAGCCGAATTTGAATTTAAGGCTTCATTGAAGAGGCTATTTAGAGTAATGGGTTCTGATTAACATAGGATTATCAGGTGGGGCATGTTTGATGTAGGCAAATTAGAATGAAGGTGATGATTAAGGGTATAATTAGAAACTGAGGCATGATTAAACCAGACGCTAATCAATGTTCTTGATTTGAGTGGGTTAATTCGAATTTAGGTCATGTTAAAGATGGCAGTTAAAATGTGAGATGTGCTTAAGGTAATTGGAATGTATATCATGATTGGAAGGGTAATTTGAGGTGGGATATGATTCCGTTGGGTGAGTTAGAAGTGGGTCATGATTGTGGTATGCACATTAGAATGTGGACATAGATTAAGCTGAGTTAGAATGTGAGACGTGCTTAAGGTAATTAGAATGTATATTATGATCGGAAGGGTAATTTGAGGTGGGACTTGATTCCATAGATTAGAAGTGGGTCATGGAGCATATTAGAATGTGAACATAGATTAAGCTGCTAATTAGATGGAAGTAAATCAGAATGTGATATTGGTTAATGTATTCATCAGAACATGGGTAATGTTTAAGTGAAGTCAATTAGAACATGGGCCATGATTAAGAACAGGCCAATTCGAAGTTGGCACATATTTAGCAAGGTTAATTATGGCTTCAATAGATGCAGGTTGTTGCCGTCTTCTTATAATCACATAAGGTTACTTTGATTGTAGCATCTGCGTTCATTATTAAGTAAAGAAGTAAGAACAGAAAAATAAAAAACAAATCCTGTATAAATAACTGATGTACTAAACTAATTTTTCTTTAGCTATTGGATTAATGATGATATAAAAAAATGACAGTAATGAGAGTAGTGCTTGAGAATGCTAAGTGTGATGAGAATTAAAGCTAAATATTATTTTTACTAGTATAATTATTCTCATGTCCGCTTATTGGTTTTAACATTAGTTCTAATTAGATGAAGTGGGCTATTTAGTGAAAAGTTCCATCTTAAATAAATGAATAAACAATAGTGTATTGAAACATTAGTGCTGATATGTGTTTACAGTCAATCTAGTACGATCAGCACTGTTTTGATACAAATTTTGTGCCAATTACAAAAAAAAATCAAGTGACACGATCCGTGTTAATCAAGAGATTCTGCGCGAATGAAATCAGTGGTAATTAAAATATTCCAGCTCATGACTTGGAGCATATTTTAAGCTGCTTGTTTAATTGATGTAAAAGTTCATCTCTAAGTATATTGATTTGTGAGCATGTTCCAAATTGCATGTAGAGGGTTGAAAATCTTTCTTGCTATTGTTGTGAAACATAACAATTAAAGACTTTATGAACACAAAGTAGAGATAGCAAGTACATAAAGGATTCAAACATTTTCTACAACAAAACAATATGGTGTGGAGGACATGCTTAGACTTGTGCCACGAGATAAGAATTTGGCTTTCGTACCCACGTTGCATGCTGAACATTGGGTTCTTTCGATCAAAATCATGAATCATGGTCCTAATGGGTTGAATGCAAACAAAAAGTGGAGAGTGGGATTTAGTATTCATGGATACATTACACAATAAGGAATTTGATGCGATTATGTATAACCAATGTTTGAAGTAGCACAAAAGAGCAAAAGATCATATTGGAGAACCAACATCAAGAGATCTATATACTATCACAACCCAATGGTATAAGCTGTGGCTATTATTTGATGCGTTGGATTATAATGCTCTATTGAGGAGTTATTATAGGGCTTGGAATCAACACCTCTTGTATTGGTATGTGTCTTGTATTTCATAATTCATTATTTAGAGACCGCCTTTTAAATGGCGTCTAATTTCAATTCACAATGACGTGGAGTTCTTACGTGTTGGTATGGCTCGATGGGCATGCCATGTTTTAGGGGTACCATTATTCAATGTTTTTGCAATATTTGGTTTTTGAAAATGCAAACGATGCAAATAATTGTAAACGAAAACAATGTGAATAATTATTTCCGCCATGTAGATTTTAGAGATAAATTTTTTTGATAATGTGAATTCCAATGACTCAAACTTGTCATAATTCTGATGCCGAAATGCTATTGTAAAAAATTATGTTGTAACTTTTCGTACATATATGCAAACTTCTATTTTAAATTGCAAGATTCAGTTTTGTATAATCATTTTCTATAAGAGGTATAGATTGTAATATTTAGAGATGAAAAAATTATGTTGTAAATTATTGTATATGCACACTTTTGTTGTAATATTTCAAAGATAAAAATATCGTGTTGTAAGTCTGTTGCAATGACATGTATGTGCAAACTTTTGTTGCTTTCATCATTTCAAGATTCAAAGATATCACATATAGAGATTTCCACGATCACATATATAATGGAAATTTCAGAGATTATCCATTTGTTCTTGTTTAGTGATTGGCAAAATACACCCACAACTTTTGCAACATTGAAGTCCCTTGAAATCATAGTCAAGCCATTACAAAGCAAACATTGAACCTTGTTAGTCCCACATAGTAGCTAGTTAAGTCTTCCCCTCAAAGCTATGTATTACTATCTTTCCACAACGTTAGTAGTGTCAACGTGTCCATACGCAAATAAATAACCAAACTTTGGCCATAGACTTCTCCACTCACAATGCATTCCACACCATCCTCCTCCTATATACTCGCAAACTCCTTCGTTTTGTATTCTTGAACGACCTCCTCGCACATAACATTGAAATCAGATTCACTATAATAATGTATTGGTTGGCACATACATTTATATACTCACAAACTCTTTCGTTTTGTATTCTTGAATGATCTCCTCTCACATAACATTGAAATCACATTCACTATAATAATGTATTGGTTGTATAACTTGTTTCTTTCAACTATATTGACTTAGGATAGCAAGTTATCAACCCAAGCTTTCATAACGTGAAACCAACACAATAAAAGAAAGCTCGATGTTTCTTTCTTTTCACTAGCCACATAAACCCAACTTTGTGGGTCGTGACTTGTGACTAATAACATTAATTATTGCATTATATTTCATTCAAGATTTGTCTATTACAATAGCATTTGGTCTCACACTCAACATCCTTGCAAAGATCATTTTTCAAGCAAGTTTCAATGCAAGTTGCTCAAGATTTGACCCCAATCTAAGCAACAACGCATATACCAAAGTGGGATGATAATACCCATATTATTTCATGCAACTACTGCATATAATAGCAATCCGAATTGATGGTCTTGAAGGCGGAGTTGATTCCCCAACCATTATTACAAAACAAATGCTTACGCATCTCCAACATCCATTGGTATTGAGTTATCACGATAAACAATTGTCGAGTTGGAGATCCATTTGGATCATGTATGTATGGTTGAACATGAACCACTTTCCCTTGAGATTTCAATGCATTCACATCTTATGTCATTGAAGCACAATAATATTATAATAGTGCATTTCTAATATTTAGCTTGCTGGTTTTATTATGCACCTCCTTAGAATCTATGATACACAACTTCTAATGGAGTATCCATAGACTTGTGAAAAGTTTTTTTCCTAATGATCAGCTTGGCGACATGCATTGCACATCCAACATAAACAACTTTATCCATGCAACAATTTATACGTTTAGATATATAGGCAATTGATAGACATCATGACAAGATCCTAGGACATGTCTAATATCATGGTTGTATACTTAAATTGATATGTTCTATCTCAAATTTACATTAAATGTGCATCCACGATGCTTTGATAACTTGATCTTTCGAGTGCCTTTACCAAATGTTCTTAGGTCACTTGCACAATGACAATCATACCGTGCCACATATTTTCCTTGGGGATGCCTTTTCGCAAGTATGTTTACATGCATTATTTGAATTTCAACAAGAAAGGTTCGACTGATGTTCTGTGGCAACGTCAAGTGGCCTTTAAAAACCGATGGCAAGGACTTCACTTATTTTCGGATACAACTTCTGGTTTGAAGTGGAATTATGCCATACATTCTTTTATGTTGCATACCTGATAGTTATTGCTCCACTTGTTTCATATATGACATCATTTGGTTGATCATATGCTTATACTAGCCTTTGTATCACAATAGAAGTGAGATTAAATGTCTCCTTTTGTTTTCTCTATGTACAGTTCTCAAGTAATATACTATGGTGCATCTTTCTTTAAAAAAAATAGAAATAAAAAAATCATGTATCTTATATGCTTCTACCTCGTGTATTTCAATGGGACTTGTAGTTGTATCATATTTGCTTAGACTTGTGCCTAACATGTCCATTTGTGTAGGCTTTTGTATTAATTAGAAACAACATATATCAATGTAAGTTTTTACATATGAAATCAATATTCCATGATCGTGAAGATCTATGACCCAATGTTTCTTTAACTCTATAACAATATATTCGAGTCAAAGATGGATCAATTTTTACATATGAATCGATGGTTGCTTCGGCTTAACCGGTTTGGGAGTTTTCATTCCTAAACCAGTTAAGGTTTAACCTATTAGAGAACTGGCTTGTCCAAACCGATTACGCCTTAACCAAGCTAAAATTGAATTGGTTTGTAAATTGGTTAAGGCTTAACCAGATTGAGAACGAGTTTGACCAAACCGATTAATCTTTAATCGAGCTCAAACCGAGTTGAAACCAGTTAAGGAAGCTCAAGCTTGAACCGATCCAAACAGAACCACCAAATTGCCAAATCGTTAAAAAATGGTTGAACGTCTCAGTTACAGCTTGAGCCAAGCTATTGTTGACTCCTATTGACTCAACATTTACTTGCATACCTATTTGCATTCATTGTTCAATGTATGGTATTCTTAGATGTTGGTGAGACTTAAATAAATAACATCAACATTATTTAGCATGATTCGACTCTTCATTTGTCTCCATGCTCTAAGGTTGATTGATGATCTTATATACTCTAAGAAATTTTGGATGGGGTAGAAAATTTGACCACCGCCATGGCATCAAGTCTTTCTTGGTACTGGCGTGCGCTCGCCACAAGAGTTTGTTCACCACAAGAGTCTTGACGTTGTCAAATACTGTCTTATGAGAATAGCTAGGCCTCATATTTATAGCCAGACCTAAGGCCCCCAAACAAGTTCACACTTGGCCCTTATCGATTGTCTCAATCCCTAGGATTAAAAGTAATCCTTCCTTCTTTACACTCTCGATAAACCCTCACACTTTTATCCTCGCGTGTAGAATTACTACGGTACAAACTACCACAAGATAAATTATGATCATGCCCGTAACATAGCCGGATTAGAAATAATGGCCGGGTTAAAAATATGGGTAGGTTAGAAAAATGTTAGTCATGTTAGAAATGACTGAGATAGAGTCAAGTTAGAAATAACACAGCTCAATTTGTGCACTTTTACTAGATAATGATCCAAAGGTTCAAATTTCACAAGATTATCAATACACACTCCACTCCCTCCACTGTCCATTGCCAAGATTACCTCCCCTCCCCTATTTAATATTTGGTAGTAGATAAACACGACCACCAACTTGATATAGTGTCAATATGTTAGTCAAGACAATCAAAGAAGGAATACAATAGTAGTGCTAGCATGAATGGGTAATCTGACCAAAGAGAAGCAAATAGTAAAATTTCCTAGTCAAACATCCTTAGAAATGTATGCAATTTGGAAATACAATAAAGAACGATATCATCAAAGTAGTTGATATGAGATCAACAAATAAAAGTAATACGGCAATAGATTGTTGATATGGTAGGTAAGTAAACCAAGGTAAGTGCCCAAAATAGTCAAAAAACCAATTTAACATCTAATGAGGGTGAGGTGGGTTTATGTTTGACACATGCAATACCAATGTTAAATTGAGTCAGTTGCCATAAGATGAAATGGCAAAATTAGTACTTAGTAGCTAGCACTTTAGCCTTGGTATCAAGTTCTAGAAGTGTACTAGATGACCATGTAGAATGTATGGATTGGGCATATGACCTATGTCTACATCACATAACCTTATCATCTTAGCTACACTATCTGTCTTCCTCTCTTGTGGATGTTAATTATCTATCTTTCGCTCTAATTAAAACAACACACTACAACTTCAATGTAACGCATTAACAAATGCCCTTTATTTCATCTCAACATGTAATGATTCAACATGGTAAGGATCAATGCAAATGCCCTTTATTTCATCTCAATGTGGACAATGCTCAACTCGATACAAAACCGTAACGGGTTAATGTGCTATATATGATATATGCCGATCATATGCTTGGTTCATTCAAAGGGTTGCAATGCATTCTATCTCAACACGGGCATTTAGAGGCAGGGCAGCCACTTGATAGGTTGACCGTGCCGGAAATGGAGCTGGAAAATCTGCATGAGGAAAAAGAGAATATAGGATTGAATCATTCATAAACTTTTAAGCAATTGTTTATGCCTTGATTTATTCCTTCACAAAAGAAAATATTCATAGATATTACGCAATTATCTATATGACAAGAACGCTTACATTTAGCATAAATCTCATTAACTGTCTTGAAATCGTTGAGATCAGCTAACCTGCCCATCATCATCATATATCATAATTTGCAACACAATAGTATGAATTTCATTAAACCCAAAAAATATTCATTCTAGAAAGCAAGCAAACTAACAATACATGCATATTTATACACATGTATTTACACAAAAGTAACGCATATATTTATCTAGACAGATATATATCCATATCCACACACATTTATCCTCATACATACATACATATGTATGTATGTATATGTATGTATGCATGTATGTGTATGTATATGTATATATATGATATATTACTTGGCATCTTACATAATAGTGGTTTTGACAACTGATGCATAGTTCAAACCGGCTGCTTTTAAGATTGCTCCCATATTCTTCAGAACCTACAAAATAGTTAAGGGTTTACTTTATTTAAGGTTTCGGTTAGCGTTTAGAGCTTTTGAGGGTTCAGGATTGATGGGCTTTTATGGTTTAAAGGTTAAGTTTTTAGGGCTTTAGTAATCATGCATATACGAAAACGACAAGAAGTTTACCTGCTCTGTTTGGACTTCTATCGAATCTGAAGAAAAACTTCCTGTCTACAAACAAACAAGAAAAAGAAGAACACTATTTAACTTTTGGTGATACAACATACAGAAACAGACTTTGCGACTACATCAAAAAAGCATACCTCAGGAATGAGACCTAGCACTCCAGAGACAAAGAGAAGGTTCCCAGACTTGATTGCTTGGGAGTAGGGCCCCAAAGCTTTCGGTGCATCCTCTGTTACGATCGCCTCTTTTTCCAATGCTATTCGAAAAAAAACCCAAATTTATCGCTTGTTTAACGATGACAGGACCTATGATCACATTTATGCATTTAGGGCTTGGCAAAGGGATGGAGAGAGAAATTAAGCAATTAGGGTCTAGGGTTTAGGGCTCAGCATGCTTGCTTATCCTCCAAGGTTTCAGGTTTGGTATCTAAGGTTTAGTTTAAGGATGGTAGTGATTAAGGAAATTACCCATTTAAGGTTTAGGGCATATTACTTAGTTTCACACATAAGGTTTAACGCTTAGAAGAGATTTTACGTGTAAAATTTAGGGATTCGGATTTTTCCTTTAGGTATTTAGTTTTTAGCTCATATTAACGGTTCATGATTGGGGTTTGGGTTTTAGCTTAGTGCTTAGAGCCTCAGGTTAAAGATATAGCCCTTAGGATTTAGGATTTAGAGGTTTGAAGAGGAATGAATTCAGCCATAAATGCATTCTCTCTGGCCAACCAAACGTTATGTTGCAGGGTAGTGTTCCAAAAGGCACACACCTGACCTGTTAATGTCGGGATTGGGAGCTCTAAATCTTTACCTTCCATACTGTGATATTCACACATATATCAATAGTATATGATGTTAATACTTGAATAACTCGCCCTAATTATAATAACTAAGCTTGCATTTATTCACTCTCATTTTGTTTCTCCTGGATTGATTTTCTTTACACCGATATCGTATACTATGCAAAAAGGAATTCGATAGCATAAAACTAATGGAAGAAGATCATGCATGATCAAAATTCCATTTATCATGTCTAAATTTATCTACATGCATTTAAGGTTTAACGCCGCAGGAGTCTAATGTAGGGTTTGCAATGTCTAGGGTATCACATGATAAGAGAATGAACAACACAAATTTTATGAACATGGATCAAAACTCCCCTAACTCAGCTAAGATGCATCTTGAATGCATGTATTCATGTGCACAAGAATTCAAGTTATAAACATGATTGCTTTTCAATATTAAGTACTTCTCGACAAAATCAAAGAAATGGGGAGGAATTTTTACCCAATCTTTCATGGAACAAGCCAAGAAAAAATGTGGCTATATTAACAGAGAAGAAACCAGAAGGGAAAGAAATAGAAATAGAAGAGAAGGAGGCGCTTACATGCAGATTGCACCATGGTACTGATACCGGAAGAGGAGACACTAGCGAAAGGAGATGAATAGCCTCCTCTTCTTATTCTTCTGATTTTGTTCTTGTTACTGGTACTGTTACTGTTACTGTTACTGTTACTGTTACTGTTGCAGAGCAGAGAAGGGGAAAGTCTCTTATAGAGAGCATGAGAGCCGAGAGACAAGCAACAGAAGGCAGCTCCTCTGCCGAGGAATTGTGGGTTCACATCGCCCATGAGATGGAGGGGAGAGTAAGAGGAGGAAGCCATAGCCATGGCCTTGGAGGAGAACACACCTATTGACATAGCAGAGAGAAAGAAGAAGAAGAACAAGAAAGAAGAAAGAAGAAGATGAAGAAGAAGAAGAAGAAGAAGAAGAGCAAAAGATATGTATGTATGTGTATGTATATGGAGATGGGTGAGATGGAATTGGGCTATGAGCATGTTAATGTATGTATATACATATGTACATAGATGGGCTAGCTGGACAAAAAACTCCGGACAAATTCCGGGACTCGATATTATACTCGATGGGCACGTGTCTGGAGATCTTTATGTACTCAAATTATCCGGGGTCTCTGCTCGGAGATCTTACATACGCGAGTATCTGGTTTTTTGTGCTGCCACACCCTCCTTAACACATTCTGTTAAACATATTCCTCCTCTCTGTATCCTCGTCATCCCTTCTCTTTGATGGTTCACCATGATATTGGCATTCAGCAGCCATAACATGCTCTGATCTGGTCGACTACTTTTAAAAACGGTGTCCTGCACAAGTGTCTCCCTATGAAGCTTTTACTACGAAATTGGCCAACTCATGATATGTCTATCTATACTCATCAACCATCCCGAAAGTTTGCAACGCCTATCTCGTAACATGCAACATCTCCATGAATTCTGATCATGATTCCCAAAAAGAATAGGTTACTGCAATCAATAGTCACCCAAACTGGACACTAATGTTTCAATAAATCATTATAATCTACCATAATAACTCGTTCTCTTACATCCACTAATTTTCAAAAGATAGGCGCCTTTGCCATCAAAGCAACAAGGTGTTCTTACGATTGAAAAACCACATCATAGAAACCTCGTTGAACTACATATACATGATGGACACAATTAGACATTATAAATAAATCCCTAAACCCTTTCCATAATAGCAATGGAAGTTTACTAATGAAATACAATATAACATTGGGGTCATAAAACCTGTCAAATGTTGCCAACATGAACCTAGTCTCCATCACCACCTCCATAACATCCTCTTTTGCACAATCCTTAACGTCTTTCTCTTTCTTTTTTTCTAAACTCATAAAGCAAAGCATTAACAAAATCACAACGATTTCTGTTATAAAATTGTCCTCGGCCACAACCGAAGTACAAGCACAAAAGGAAAATTATAGAGAAAAACAGAATATAGTACTCACTTGCTCAGAGGCAAGATGACACCGGATGTTAACGTGGAAACCCTAAAATGGGAAAAATCATGGGAGCCCACAGACTTCGAACTATCCACTATATGAGAGGAATACAATGAGTCTCGTAGGCAACAACCTCAAGCTCGTCTTCTTCACCGGATGGTGGGTACAACATAGATGCTACACTTCACGCTCTCTCTCTCTCTCTCTCTCTCTCTCTCTCTCTCTCTCACACACACACACACACACACACACACACACAATCACACGCACTAAACTCTATAGAGATAACTTCCAATTATGATCACATCGAATACCTAAAGGTTTGTCGTAGTTAACTTTATACTTAGATCACTTTTGGGCTATTTACAAAGCTAGCCTAAATCGGCACGACACAGAACCTATTTATATATGTGGCCTTTTTTGGATGTCTATCCAAACTTGATCTGGACACCGATTCGGATCCAGGTCCAGCCTTTCTTCTACTTCGAATCCAACTGATCCAGTTCGTGTTCTTCTTCCCATCCGAAGGGACTCGTTTCCTAACAAACTCCCCCTTCACTCCAACATGGGGTGCTTCGTAAAGCCGACCCGTCTCTGGCATGTGTTCGGCTTCTTCGCTAACAGCACGTTGGTCAGCATATCCGACCCGTTCTCCGTTGTGTGGATCTTTATTAGAGCAAAGTCCTTCTCTTCTACCCTCTCTCGCAGCCAGTGATATCTCCTCTGGATGTGCTTGGTCCTCAAGTGGTAGACAACATTCTTTGCAAGGTGGATGGCACTTTGATTGTTGCAATAGAGTCGGAAATCCTCTTGTTGAATTCCCAACTCTTCAATGAAACCCTTCATCCAGATTACTTCTTTGTCGGCTTCCGTTGCGACCATATACTCGGCTTCCATGGTTTACAGTGCCACGGCCTTTTGCAACCTTGACTGCCAAGAGACGGCTCCCCCTGCATAAGTCATTAAATACCCGGACGTGGACCGACATGTCTGAGTCGGTAAAACCTTCTAGTAGGGATCCTGAACTGAATCAGAGGCACGCACTCGAGGTGCCTCTCAAGTACTGAAGCATCCATTTGACTGCAACCTAGTGCTCTTTGTGAGGATTGCTCATGAATTAGCTGACGACTCTAAATGCATATCTGATGTCCTGCCTAGTACACACCATTGCGTATATCAGACTTCCGACCGCTGAGGCATGGGGTTCTTTCGTCATCTAAGTTTTCTCCGACTTTGTCTTTGTACTCTGTCTCATAGACAACTTACAGTTTCTTGGAAGTGTCAAGCTGACCGGTTTCATGCTTTCCATGATGAACCTCTAGAGCACCTTTGTCACGTACTTTTCTTGTGATAGCCACAACAACTTCTTTGTTCTGTCCCGGACAATGTGCATTCCTAGGATCTACCTTGTTAGACACATATCCTTCATTGAGAATGACTTGCTCAAGGCCTTCTTCAGCATTCGGATCTTAATACGGTCTCGTCCGACAATCAACATGTCATCTACGTACAGTAGGAGTATGAGGAATCCTCCTCTGTCGAACTTCTTCATGAACACGAAGTGGTCGGCCTGCGTCTTGTGGTATCCTGGTCGGCCATGAAGGATTCAAACTTCTAGTACCACTGTCGGGGAGCTTGCTTCAATCCGTAAAGGCTCTTCCTCAACCAGCACACCAGATTCTCCTTTCCCTTTTTGACAAATCCTTCCAATTGTTGCATGTATATCTCCTCTTCAAGATCACCATACAGAATCACCATCTATTGTTCGACTTCGAGGTCCATGTTGGTTGTTATGCTCAGCACCATTCGGATGGATGTCATCTTCACTACTGACGCAAATATTTCGTCGAAATTGACACCCTTCTTCTGTTGAAAGCCCGTTACGACAATTTGTGCTTTGTATCTGGGTTGATTCCTGCCCTGATTCCCCCGACTTCAATTTGTATACCCACTTGTTCCGGAGTGCCCTCTTTCCTTTCGGCAACTCGGTCAAATCGTATATTTGGTTCTCATGCAAGGAATCCATCTCCTCTTGCATGGCTCGTGACCACTCTCGTTTGTGGGTATTATTCTTTGCTTCCTCGAACCTCTCTAGCTCCCCCTCATCGGTTAGCAGCACATACTCTTTCTCCGGAAAACTTCGAGGGGGGGGGGGGGCTTTCTCTCTCTGAGAGGATATTTTCTTTCTGCATTCGAAGTACTCAACTCTTGTTCGACATTTTCAGTTGGCTCTTCATCTAAGTCAGAATCGGATCCATGTTTGGCCGACTGTCTCCTTTCGACTTGTTCCTCTTGTTCCTCAGTCGGTTCTTGACTTTATCAACTCTTTCCTCGGTCGACTCCTGACTTACCTCCGACTGAGCCAACAGGCTCAACTCTTGGTCCGACTCCGACTTCCGATTAGTTCCCAGATTGTCGATCTAAATTCGGTTGACACTCCATGTTCTTTAGTAAGCTTTTGACTACCGAATGGTCGGGAGGATGTGTTCGACTCCTCCTAGTCGACAATGGACTTCTCCTCCATGAAGAGTATGTCTTGGCTTCGAATGACCTTCTTGTCGACTAAGTCCCAAAGTCGGTAGCCAAATTCGTCGTCGTCATAGCCCAAGAATATGCATGGCCAAGATTTCGGATCTAGTTTTCCTCTTTGGTCCTTAGCCACGTGCACATAGGCAAGATAGTCGAACACCTTCAGGTGTCGGTACGACGCGTCTTTGCCGGTCCACATCCTCTATGGAACATCTCCGTTCAAGGGTGATGAGGGTGATCTATTTGTCACATACATTGTTAACATCGGGTCATTTAGAACAAGTAATATGTCACATTCCTTTATTGATAAATACATGAGATGTCAAGAATTACAATTTTTTAACAAACTTTCAAGAATGTATCACGCATGCACACATGACTTTTAAAAACATCAATAAAAAACACAGTTAATATTATCAAGATTTCAAATTTAACCTATATTTTCTCAATTCATACAAATATTTAGCTAGACATTCACTTGGATTACGAGAATGCTTTCAACTATCATTGTAATATGCTTCATTTTACATCTGAATCCAATCGAACAATTTTAGAAAAACAATTTTAATGTTATATTTCTCTCTAACTCCTATAAAGCTTGTTATATTAAATGAGCAAATTGCATTTTTGGGTATAATTAGACACATTCACAAGTGAATATCACATTATATACCTGACATGCCCAAAACCTTCTACGAACATTATATCGCAATCATATATGAACAACCTAAATGTAAGATCAAGTGAGCAACAATGTTGACTTAATATTATTCTGTACACTTAAAACTAAATAACCAAGATTAAAGAGCTCAAAAATCCTAGAATAAAGCTAAATTCAATTATATTAATAAAGAAACAATTATAACCAACATTTGTCATACAATCGATAAGTTCATCATCATCTATTCAATAAAAATTATACTTGGTAACCAAATACTTTGCGAGTCAACCAATACAAATATATGATAGACACTTAAAGTTTGCAAACCAATTAGATAGTGTAAAGAAATGGTACTTAACATAATAATCTTATATTCCAAAACAAGTTTAGTGTTACAATTTTATAGTTACAAATACAAACTAATATACAATCACTCCATTAGGAGGTCTGGAACAGGCTGCTCTCCAAGATCAGCTAACAGTGGTGCTGCATCAACAAGTTTTGTCTCCTCAGTTGAATCTTGTATATGATCAGAACCCGGTGCATCTTCAAGGTCGACAAAGTCGCCTCGTTCCTCGTCTATAGGTTCCATCGGCTCTCTTGAGGCCATCTGAAACATCTCAGTTTCGTTGATATGCTTTGCCCCAACCTCTTGGTCCTGGTCGGGACAATCCCAAATGCCTTGGATCCTCATCTTAATAAAATTGACGCATCTTCCTTGATCATAAACCAATAGATAGACAATCTTTGGAAGATGCTATGCTTGGATTTCATAAACCATTAGATAGATAGATACCTTTTTGACATCCACGAGAGACCAGTTGCATTAAAAAATTTCGGATGATACACACGCTTTAAAACATACCTTGCTCCTCTTAACACAATAGTACAAGCTTGGCCAAAGTCAACTCCTGAAAAATGGATGAGTTTGTCTTCACCAATCATAATCTCCTCTATCAGTTTGCAATGGCCAAGTGTCACACTCTCTGGACTGTCAAAAGTTGATGCAATTCCACCACCTGTAACCAATGCTAAACGCTCAATACCATCAAAATCTGCATGCTCAATAGCTAAGACTCCTGCATCTGCAAATAGCTCCTCAAGAAAGTTATATATCAATTGCCGATTCACAAAACAGTTTATTCCATGGCCTATGATCTTTTGAACCTTCTGCCTCATTTTATCTTTTTCAGCAGCTTCAATCTCACCCACTTTGGCCATGGAATCCAGTCTCACGTGAGCACCATAGATTTTCACTTTCAGTGTCCATGGCCGTGTTAGCAACAAGAATATTTGCATTTTCAACCCTTTTTGGCTCTGACCAATACCAATTTTCTTGTCCAGTATAAACCTGTGAAGGTAAAGTATTTTACCTATCAATCACTGATATTCAGTTGAGCAAACTTGCAAGTCATGTATCTCACACACCCTTCATCCAGGAAAGAAACTTTGAGTGATCCTCCTGCTTTTTTATGATCTGTATGGCTTCAAGGTTACCACTTCCCTTTTAAGAATAAACAGGGTCAGTTGAATCGTTAAGCAACAATGATTTGTATTTTTGTAAAGCAAGGTTGTGTTACTTTGAGTTGCATCACAGAATCCACTGCCAGGTTTGCAAAGTGTACTTTATCATGTGATAAGATTTTTGAGCTCAGAGTGGTCATTGCAATCCTGAGAAGGTCTGTTCTGAATTTTTCTGTTGTGTTACTTTGAGTCGCATCACAGCATCCACTGCCAGGTTTGCAAAGTGTACTTTATCATGTGATACGATTTTTGAGCTCAGAGTGGTCATTGCAATCCTGAGAAGGTCTGTTCTGAACTTTTCTGTAAATGAATGTTTTTGCAAGTCAATATATGCAGGACGAAGTTTGAAGGATATCTATAAGAGTGGGCTAGACCCTAATAAATGCAATATAGTGTCAACACCAATACAAAAGAAAATCTCTCACAGTCCAGCACCTGGATCCAACAGTAATACATTCTCTTTCACACTGTCTTACGATGAAATGGACAGGTAGAGATATGCAACTGGCGATTAATGAAACCATGAACATATTATCATGTCCAACATCGTAACTAGTGTGGGACCATTAAACAATGAAGAAATTTAAAGACACCAGATCAACAATATAGGTGTTCATGACACACTGACAGAATTAGAACCAGCAGTTGATGATTTATCCAGAAACGATTATAAGAATCCCTACCATTGGATTATGAAAAATTCTCAGAAATGCACATATGGAATATGAAGACAAAAACCTTAGAAAATGAAGTACACATACACGCAGACATGAATAAATATTGTTGGGAATGGCATGACGAGAAGTATCCTTCTTTTTCTAATAGCAGATTAGTAATCATTTATATGGAACTATTTTCAAAGAAGGTATTGAGGGGAGGTTCCTGAATGTTGGTTCATATTGAAGAGTTCTATTGAAAGAGATCATCAATACACCTCCATGACAAAACACCACGCAGTTTGACTATTGCAAAGGACAGAATTTCCAAAAGTTGCTACAATCTATCTGCTTTGATAGTTTATCAAATTGAATTTAATGGAAACTAATACAAAGGTGGGTGACCCATAAGAACCAATAAGTACACATGGAAGAAATAGAACATAAAACAAGACTGGAACTAGCACCCTGTGATTGCTTGTTGATACTTGAATATATTTAAACATAGCCTTCTAAATTGTAAAGAAATTATTCATTTGATGAATTCAAGGTGACCTTTGGAGATAATACATCAGTTGACATTTTTCATCTCAAAAGTAATCTAATAAAAAATATTCAAAATTGATTGGATCTTGTGGAGATAACTCGGAATTCTAAACCAACCTATTTTTCTTGAACAACTCACAATTCCTCTGCAGTTTCTGGAATTGAAAGCTAACATTACCCTAAAGGTGAAATTCAGAAACTACTCTTTCTTTTTCCAGTGCTCTTTCTATGTGAGTGGTGCAGTACGTATTACTTGCATAATTAAAGGAAATATAAAGATACGCTGATGAAGAGCTAATCAATTTCTTGTTTTGAGAATTTCCATGTGAACATTGAGCACAAAGTTAGATAAAGAGATCAAAATTTAAAAGGTTTGACATTGATGCAACCAATACCTTCAATGATGGTCATGGGATGTATGTTTTTTGCTGTAAGCTTTTCTGCTTCTCGTAAAAGTTCCCCTGCTAGAACGACCACTGACATTATCCCATCTCCAACCTCATCATCTTGAACTTTCGAAATATCTGTTCAGACAAGAACACAAAGTGACATGAAGCTTAAACATTTCGTGTTTTGTCCCTAACAGGAGGGCTCCAGCTTCCAAAATAACATTGGCACATCATTCATTAAAATAACAGGCAAATTATTTGAGTTCACTGACTAGAAATATTTATAAATCGCGTTCATAAGGTGTTATCTCACAACTTACGCTACATAGAGTGAAAGATTTATTGCCAACAGGAATTTTTGTATTGTTTAGAGTGTTCACCAAATGGAAATGAAAACATGTATAAAGGAAAACGTGTAGTTCTTTTGTTAGCTTACTGATCAGTTTTTTACTACTCAATTCCGGTGTGATTGCAGTGTTTTCTCATGGTTTCCTACCATAGTTCATGCATGAAAAGAGAACAAGCAATATTTCCCAAACAATGCTGTAAGGTGTTATCTCACAACTTACGCTACATAGAGTGAAAGATTTATTGCCAACAGGAATTTTTGTATTGTTTAGAGTGTTCACCAAATGGAAATGAAAACATGTATAAAGGAAAACGTGTAGTTCTTTTGTTAGCTTACTGATCAGTTTTTTACTACTCAATTCCGGTGTGATTGCAGTGTTTTCTCATGGTTTCCTACCATAGTTCATGCATGAAAAGAGAACAAGCAATATTTCCCAAACAATGCTGTCAAGAACATTATTTATGTTAAGGGTCAACTAACCAACTAGCACTTTTGCAGCTGGATTGTCGATGTGGAGAGACTTCAAGATAGTAGCCCCATCATTCGTAACAGTAACCGTGTGGCCTCTTCCAGTGGACTGCAAAATCACTTTACAGAGACACATGGAGAAAACAGTTAACGTTCATAAGGACAGAAAAATTATCTTGTATGTACAAAATGATTTTGATAAGAAGAATTAAGAAAAAGCTTTAGAAATTTCACATGCATAAAAAGGAGAGCATTGAATCATTGAGAAGACAATTTGAGACGTGTCCTTAACAGAATTGAACACATCTTGCCGAATACATGGTTCGTTTACACTGCACAATAAGCAATCCAAAAATACATGATTAGCTGCAGAAATATTTAGAGCAATGAGAAGTCTGGTATATGCACAGACAGGAAAAGTGAAATTTAGTAGCGGCTAGAAAAAAGCCTCAACCAATGAAGAAGAATCTTTACAAGTAGAATTCACATAAGACAATATGATAGCTTACCATTAATTTAGGTCCAAGCGTGGTTTTAACAAGATCTGCTATGGCGATTGCTCCAATAAAGGATGCCTGCACGTTCCCCTTTCTCTTCTGTTGCCTCATCTTTGAGGAGGTGATCGGCCTGAGAGAAACGGATCAAATAATCAAACAGCATTTGAGAAACGATAGAGAAAGAGAGGCAGAGAGAATTGAAGGAAAGCGTGAGAAAAGAAAGCTTTACCTGAAAATCGAAACGGAGAGAGAAAAAAGAAGAAGGAAGACATGCCTTAAAAAGAGGTGCATACGAGAATACAAACGAAGCAAGAGATTCCTTCTCCATTTTCCTGGTAGCCATGGCGAAACGAGAGCAAATGGAGAAGTACATACACACAGGCAGTATGAACGAAAGAATGAGAGAGAGAGAGAGAGAGAGAGAGAGAGAGAGTACCCTGGTAGCCATGGAAGAGCAAATGGAGAATGAAGCTCTGCAGAGAGGATTTGCCTGTTTTAGGTTTTGTTTCTCTTTTTGGAATGTTAGTCCACTTATAGGGAAAGGGCTGCCAATTTTGGTCTTAGAAGACGTTAATATCTCTTTCTTTCTTTCTTTCATCTTTCTCCCTTGCCTGTTTTAGGTTTTGTTTCTATTTTAGGTATGTATGTATGTATGTATGAAAATGTGTGTGTGTATTTATGTATTTATGTATTATATATATAGACATTGTGTGTGCGCTTTCCATGTATCACCATGGTGGACATTAACTAGGTTTGAGAAGCCTTTCTTGTTTAGTAGTTTCACATTGGCCCTTTGTTTTAAATTAAAGATGGCGTTTGTATGTTGGGTGCTTTCTCACATTTTTCGAATGGGAGCTTCCTCGGCCTTATTGCTAGTAGTAGTAGTGATTTCCATGCATCGCCGCCTCCTAGAGAAGCCTCTTTCTACTCAATTAGAAATTTCGAGCACTTCAATTGGTAACCTTAGGAATTTGCTCGCCGCAGCCGAAATGTCCCCCATGTAACCTGGATTTCTGATTTTGTCCACGGGGACGTAGGATTCAAGCATCCGCACTATTAGTGGCCTCTTAATGCATTTGAAGTACCACTCAACATGGTATAAACAAGGGGTGTTTGATTGCTTCTCACATGGATATGCAATGGTATGTGTATCTAGAGAGGGAGATTAATTTGTTGGTAAATTCATAAGCCGAAGCCATATTTACATTTGAAATATGAAATCAGTTAGGACTCATTTTGGTTGCTCTGTGAAATCTTTAGGGAGTTTTTTTTATTGAGCAAGTACTTGATATTGATGAGAATTCATTCACGAAGTTGTCCATGTCAAGCACAATCGAGATAAAATGAGAGTCTTCAAAGCTCCATGAGATCGTAAAGCGATCCTTAAATTGCATGCAAGGCACAACACACTGTGCAACGGTCCAACCCCCACCCCCCCCCCCCCCCCCCCCCCCCCAATTCGTAGAACAAACAGTGATATTCGCCTCGGATATCATATAGTATACAGTACATCTAAAAATTTGTAATAATGCTTCTTTGACTCTAGTGACATAGGGAAGGCGTCTTCCCATCCATTGTCACTATACAAGACATTAAATTACATTGCCTTTTTGGGGAAGGGATAATGGTACGATGGACATTACTCACACTCACCAAGGGTATATAGTATACATATAAGAACTGATATATTTGCCCTAGGTTTGTATGTCCAATCCTATCCACCAACCTTGTGTACCAAATCATCGAACCATTTCATACACACCGAGAACACTTCTAACCTCTCTTTATGTATAAATTGTGGACATACACAATGTATCATACACAAAGTTTACAATCATCGTATGGTACATAGCAAAGCAAACACGCCAAGCACGTAATAATACATCCAGCGCACTTCGGAATCAATACTACTACTAACCAACAGAAATATCTGTATCTGTATGTAGATATCTTTATGTACATTGTACATATATGGATACAGGATATGTATATGTAAAATGTATATGTGTTATGCATAATACATAATATACTCGAATGCATTGGCAAACATTCATTTTCATACGAATGGAGACGAATGCATATGTTATCGAAACATTCTTAATTTGTTTTTACACTTTTTACCTCAACTTTCTTTACCTTAAAAATAATTTTACCTTATAAAAAAAATAATGAATACAAAAATATGGTACATACTTACCACACTCGAATGATTGAAACATTCGAGTATGCGAATGCACGTATGTCACGTATGATTCATACTATGTGTGTGTATGTTGTTGATATGCCAACAGAGAAACATGATGATATGAAAAGAAAGAATACATTGATTTGTAAATTGTATCACAACAACAGCAGTTACAGACATAGGGTTTAGGGTTGGAACGCAGAGGAAACAAATGGCGATGGAAACAAAAGAATGACGACGATATGTGTGTTCTGGTTTTGATTACAACTACTGACTGAGTAATTCTTCCTTCTCAGTAAAGAAAAGATGGGAGGATGGTTCTAGTTCAAGGACGGACAGCATCAATGGCGGAGCTTTATAAAGGTTAGTTAGTTTTATATATATAATGGTGGTCACACTCTGAAGCAACTCTGGACAGAATCAATGGCGACCTTAAAGGTCTGTACTCAAAAAACAGGATTAATGGTGAGCTTAAGGTTGGTTACTCCACACACACACACACACACACACACACAAAAAAGCTTTCAATACACATCTAGAATCTGTCTGTCCATAGCACGTGGTCTTCTTCTTCTTCTTCCTTCATTCCTCTTCCATTCTTGCTTTGACACTAACTATTAATCCATGTTTCAGCTCCTGTAACCTTTTGAATTCTTCCATTCATTTCTCACGCATGGATTGCTTAAGCTCTGGTCTGATCTGTTCGAGCTGCCGCACAACCTCAGAGATGTCGGGCCGATCCATGGGGGAGTGCTTAACACACGCCATAGCCACTTGCAGGGTATTGATGAGCTCTTCATCGCTAGCAGGACCGCCATGGCGACCTTTCATGAGCTCAGCATCAAAGACTTCATGAGTCCATTGATGTTTCAAAACAGAAGCGACCCATTCAGGAAGATCCATGGCACCAGCAGTTGCATCTGCATCAGAACTGGTAGTCTGGCTAGAGCCGTAGCCATAGCTAGGGGTAATGGCTTCAGAAGGGGCCTTCCCTGTAAGGAGCTCGAGCAAGACGATGCCGAAACTGTATACATCAGACTTGGGAGTAGCTCTCCGCAGCTTGGTGAGCTCGGGTGCAGTGTAACCCAAAGCTCCAGCCGCGGCTATGGCAGTGGAGTTGGCCGCCTGTGTCATGAGGCGGAAGAGAGCGAAATCGGAGATTTTAGGGTTAAGGTGGCCATCGATGAGGATGTTGCTCGACGTCAAGTTCCCATGGATCGTGGCCTCTCGGTCATGGAGGTGAGCCAGGCCTCTGGCTGCCCCAACTGCTATGTTCATCCTCGTCGGCCAGGTCAATGGCGTCTCGGGACCTCGAGCTGCACAGTCACAGCCATAGCCATAGCCATAGCCAGATCGTCATCAATATCAAGATGAAAATGAGAAAGAAAGAAAGAAAGAAAGCTGCACAGCCATAACCATAGGCATATCATCATCAACGTGGAGATGAAAGAGAGAAAGAAAGAAAGGTTACGAGCTGCACACAGCCATAGCCAGATCATCATCAACATCAAGATGAAAGAAAGAAAGAAAGAAAGGTTACGTGCTGCACACAGCCATAGCCAGATCATCATCAACATCAAGGTGAAAGAGAGAGAGAGAGAAAGAGAAAGAGAAAGAAAGAAAGAAAGAAAGATTACGACATAGCCAACTCAACCAGACAATGAAAGAAGATGGAAACAGGAAGAAAACATGAAGGTGGCATAGCCAGAGAACAGAAAGAAGCAATGCAGTTAATGAAGAGAATTCTATACAGGACTAATAGGCGTCTCGGAATCTCGAGCTGCATAGCCAAAACTAAAAAAGACAATGAAAGATAATGGAACCAGGGAGAAAGCATGACGATGGTGGCATAGCCAGAGAACAGAAAGAAACAGAAAGAAGCAATGCAGTATTGAAGAGAATAATTAGGTTACAGGATTAATAGTTCTGCAGACAGACGAAGAAGAAATAAGACCACGAGTTACCAAAAAAAAGGAAGAGAGAGAGAGAGAGAACCAAACGAATGACTTTGCGAATGAACTCGAATTACCATAGCCAGACAGCGCAAATTCGATTCAAAATGAACTGGAGTTATCATAGCCTAGGAAGAAACAAACGTAAGGATAGAGACAATCAAACAAGCTAAGGAATTCAAAGAACCATAGCTAGAAGACGGAGAAGCAGAGATATCGTTTCACAGATTAGAAGAAAGAAGAAGAGAAATTACCATGGATGAATGCAGCTAAGCTTCCGCCTTGCATGAAATCGAAGATCAGAAGCTTCTCGTCTTTCGGTCCCCAGTAGAAGGCCCTGAGGGACAGCAGATTTGGGTGCCGAATAGAACCAAGGGACCTAACCTCATCCTCCATATCCTTCTGGTTCTTCACCACGATCCCTTCCCTCAGCCTCTTCACAGCAACCTGATGACCGTCCTCCATCGTCGCCTTGTACACAGTTCCATACGTGCTCTTCCCGAGCACCTCCGCCGTTGCGCACAGCAAATCGTTGGCACTGAAGCCCACAGATCCTTCGAAATGAACCAGTTTCCCTCCCATCAGCACGTCGTCTTCATCCCTTCTTCTTCTTCTTCCTTCTCCATAGCCCTTCTGATCTTCCTCCATTGATCCTTTCAACACCACGCCTCCTCCTCCCTTGCTTACTTCCCATCTCCTGAAGCAACACACCAGAAGCGCGGAGCAAAGACACACGGTCAGAAGAACCACGATCACTGCCCCCACGATGATGAACGCCATAGCTAGAACGCTCAGCTTCTTCTTCCGAGATTGGTGTGACGAAGACGACGACGCAGTAGAGGTGCTCGTCTGGCTAGCCCCACTTATCCCACTCGGGGAAGGAGCTTCAGCGAATGTGGGACATGGCGAGCTGGAAGAGAACGCGCATAATCCAAGGTTTCCTGAGAATGCACTGTCGTCGAAAGAATGGCTGAGCTTCGGTACCTCTCCTGTGAGGCTGTTGTAGGAACAGTTGAAAACGGTGAGGTTGGTTAGCTTCGTGAAGGACGAAGGAATATGGCCACTGAGATTGTTGTGCGAGATGTCTAATGAAGACAAGCCGGATATGTTCCCCAACTCTGCAGGAATTGGGCCAGAGAAGTCGTTGTGGCTCAGGTCGAGGTTGAGAAGCATGGTCAATTCGCCGAGCTCGGAAGGCAAAGGCCCTGTGAAGCCATTAAAGGAGAGGTTAAGGGCTCGCAGACTGCTGCTAGAAGAAAGCGAAGCCGAATCGGTCGGCATGGCTTCATCGTTAAACACTGAGAAGGAGCCGTTAAGAAGGTTGTGAGAGAGGTCGAGAATCTGAAGGTAAGGGAGCTCTTGAGCGAGGTGAGGGGGTATGGGGCCGAGTATCTGGTTATGGCTGAGGATCAGAGTCTGAAGGCGAGCTAGAGAAGCAAGGGAGGAAGGTATGGTAGAAGACAGACTGTTGTAGCTTAGGTCAAGGCGACGAAGAAGAGCAGACGAAGCGATCTCTGATGGAATCGGCCCAGACAGGCGATTCTTGCTTAGGTCAAGTGCTTGCAGAACAGGAGAAAACGTGGCTGGGATGGAGCCGGAGAAAAGGTTTTTGAAGAGGTAAAGACCGCGAAGGTTTCGCAGGGAAGAGATGGAAGAAGGGATGGGACCAGCTATGGCGTTGCTGTGCAGACTGAGCTGTCTCAGAGACGGAAGGTCTCCTATCTCTGCTGCTAGGGTTCCACTCAGACCTTTGCTTGGGAGATGGAGAGCTATGACCTTCCCTGAATCACACTTCACGCCCAACCATTTCCCCTCACAAGCTGCATTATACGTAGAATTACCTCCGCCGCTGTTTCCTGAAGCTTTCCACGACGACAGGAGGCCGCGAGGATCTCTCAGAGATGCTTTCACGGCGAGGAGAGCTACGACATCAGAAGAAGGAGAAGAGAATGATGAATTGGAATTGGCGATGGCGATGGCGGAGAGTTGCTGCTGGCGTCGATCGTTATAGCCGTTGGTTCCTGCTGCAGAGGCGCGAGAAGCAGCAGAAATGACGGGAAGCGAGACGAAGAAGAAGAAGAAGAAGAAGAAGAAACAGAAGGAGAAGGATGGCGATGGCGATGGCGATGGCGATGATGAAGACGAAGAAGAAGGGAGAATTCTCTGCAGAATGTGCGAAGCAAGTAGAGGTTTCATGGCCTTCCGAGCTGCAGGCAGCAACGCGGAAGGTGCAAGAGGCGGGTAGAGAGATTGGGGGGGCAGAGGGGGAGGGATTAGCAGAGAATTAAGGGTGTGTGAAGAGAAGATTAAGGGAGGATTAAGGGGAGATTAAGAGGGGATTAAGGTTGCTATGCGTTTGATGTGTGTGCCTCACTCTCTGGGTACGCTGGTTTTCTATGCAGACACAGAGAGAAAGAGAGAGAGAGAGAGAGAGAGAGAGAGAGAGAGAGAGAGAGAGAGAGAGAGAGAGAGGCATATAAACGGCCACCCACTCATCGCATGCCACCTCATCCGTCCCTGCTGACATGGCCTGATGACGTGGCTGTCCTACGTGTCACCCCCCCAGCAAAAAAATAACACAAGAGACGTTTAAGAAGGCACCACCACCACCTTCTGTTACTGTTTCTTCTCCTTCTTCTTTCTTATTTCTCTCTTCTCTATCTTCTTTCTTCTTCTTCTTCTTCTTCTTCTTCTTCTTCTTCTTCTTCTTCTTCTGGGCCAAGGCCCAAGGCTATGGCCACCACCCCTGAATCGGAGCTCTTTTGATTTGTCGTCATGGCATTCAGCCCGCCCATCGCCTAACCCATTTGGTTTTTGTACAATAGATGACTTGACATTGGTCCATATATATAATATGCGTATGCGCATGTGCTTGGGTATGTGCTTGTGTATGTGTATGTGTATGTGTATGTGTGTATGTATAAATACATAAGAGCACGTGCCTTGGATGGCCATATATGAATACATAAGAGTACATGCCTTGACGTTAGGATGACACTGGATGACTTCACATTGGTATGTATGATCAATGATCATCGAAGTGTTTTTCGCAAACAACTACGCTTGATATGTTCCCATATGTCCTTCCTTAGTAGTGCACTGATTGTATTATATTCATTTTAGTTCTTAATCTTAGACTAGCAAAACTCAACTAATCTTGTTGAGAGTTTGCAGACGTATGCTTGATTAGTGTGGTGATAACTTTGTGTGTAGTTATTGGGAGAAGGACGCAATCGATGCATCATATAAAGCACTAATAACAACACCTACAATTATGATTCCATCAACACTTTGATCCAACTTACAATGATAGAAACAGTAAGCTTTACCACAATTGACTCGTGGTAAGAATAAAAGGACAATGTTGTCAAAATATTTGAGCACCTTCAACCTAAAAGTGTGAGAAAAAGGCAAACATTTATGGTTTCTAACTTTCAAGTGTTCATCAAATGGATCATATTTTACAATAACTATTGAGACCAAACTTATTATTGTGAATTGGTTGTCATCATAATAATATGATCAATGTTGTACTAGGGTATATAAATGTTCATAGGGGATCCCACGCGTTTCATCAAAATCATACAATCAATAGCATGGCCATATTGTGATGGCAACATCAAAGGTTCTCACATAACAATTCAAGGAATTAACTATAGTACAATAGTGCAACATAACTAGGATGCTTCCCTTCATTTTTGTGCTCGTACCATATGTGATGGTGAGAGTTAGGAGTTACATTTACCTTGACTTGCTTGTTCCTCTTTTCTTAATTTATATTGCAAAAATTGTGACCAGCCACCACATCGACATTGAAGTCATGCAATTGTGCAACCAGATCTGCATCTTATTGTCGATGTCATAAGTATAACCACAACTATATGAACTAACCATGGAATCACATTATACTTAATTTATTGTATGCATATATAACTTATGTTGCGGTAATGGTATTAGCCCAATGCCAACAATAAGTGCAATCCTAATCGAATTCGTGACAATATTTGTAAACCATCATTAACAAATTGTACAAGAAACAAAAGGAGAAGAAGCCATTGAATTGTATACCATTAACGATAAAGGTTATACATGCGTATTTGTGTTTATAACATTACAAGTCCGGAACATAAAAAGCAAATATATAACATATGTTGCCCATTATAACATTTCTAGACACAAAATCAATTTAATAACTTTCTTTGTATTAGGGTAGAAATAAAGAATGAAGCCTACAGGACTATTTAAACGCTTCATTTGGATTAAAACCGCATGAAGCCTCCCACAAAGCAAATAGGTAATGCAACTAGTTCGACCGATCAACAAGAGATACATGAAGTGGGAAAATATTCACGCCCTTCTATTTTTAGTGATGTCCATTATGTAAATCCTACATATCTAAGCCTATCATTCGAGGTTGCATTCATGTTTGCAACATCTTTCTCTTAAAAATGAAATCTCAAAGCAAGAAAATTCAACGCAAGAATTGCAGCTACTAAACGTTTTGGTGAGAAATGGCAAATGATGAGCACAATTATAGCTCATGGATAACATAGGCCTTGTGTAGCATCTCACTCCAAGTTAACTCACAGAAAATGTACATGTGGAATGCTTCCACAATTACATAAATAAATCGGGTTAATATGTAAAAGCATTCAAGGCATGTTGGCAACTAAGTAGTTGTCAAGCTACTTGTTGATACGAGTTGACTCTTGATATCTTCTTCAACTATAGTCGGTCTACTTGGTAAAATGAAGAGAAGAAGTACAAAAACTAGACATTTACTTGCTCGAAGAAGAAGCAATCCCATCAAGCTTTTATGGGCTTAAAGAAGGATATTTTTCGATTAGGAAAGGAAATCAGTTATTGAAATCCTACACTCAAGTCATTTCCATTCTCCATAGTAAATGAAGAATTCTTGTTCGGTTATGAAACTTTTTAACGCTCCTAATAAGATATAACTCAAGTAACGACAATGTGGGGTGTATTAGTTCACTATCAAATCTATTAAAGTCGAATAGGATGATTTGTTGTATTACTTCTGAAGTTATTAGTCACAATTCATTCACTAGCAAATTCGACAATTTATTATGATATGACATGCTCAAGTGAGCAATTAAAGAAACCAAAACTCTATTTTTCTCTCAAAAAGTTTGTAGTGTCTCATGGATTGATAAACAAAGGACAAAATCCTTCACTTGACCACATGTCAAAATGTCCTAACTAATGGTATGATTAGAAATGTCTATGTGCATAGCAAGTTATGGTATGTTCACAAGAGATGCGATGAATGTATGGTTAGTAGACAATACGGTTAGTTGTGACATGGAATGTAGGGGTATGATTCTTCGTGTACATTGATTGTAGTGAATGTTAAAAGCTCTCTCGTGAAGATGGTACACTTAGATGATGACATGGTTGCACATGGAATGGATGGGTATTGATGTTCATGACTCGTGGGTGGATTGTGGAGAGCAAAAAAGAAAACTCTTAAAAGCTAATTAATCAGGGTCAAAAGCATGCCATCATGGACAAAAAATATCACCTCCCAATTGTGAAGCGTGTTTGGCCCCTTGCTCACCAAATGAATGCGCCCCAAGCAAATGGACATACGTGGAATCAACATAACATTGATTGGTCATTTACCATGTCAACACCCCTCACATGCCAAGAATATGGTTAAGTCGGTGCAACAAAGTAGTACACATTAGCAATGGAGTTTCAAATCTTGAACATTAATGAATGTCAAAGCCTGATAGGATGTAGGAACATGATATGTGCAACAATGCGAACTTTGCATATCTCGTATTATGCTAAGAATTGGGTGTTTATGCCCCAAAGTGTAGGTGTACCCTCAAAAAAGATGTCATTTCTAAGGATGGCCATCCATATACCTCAATACAGAAAAAGAATTGTTCCCTAGGTTGGCAAATATCTAGATTTCCTAGGCATGATTACATTTCATTCTAAAAAAATAGAAATATACCTATCACAAAAGAGAGCTTTGTTTAAAATCATAATCCATTCCCACTTTTATTCATATAATTAGAGGTTATGGTGTTTGTCTTATCACCCTTGAATGTCAATTATTAGACGTGTTTAAGATGTCAATTTGAAATGCTCCATAGGACCATAACCTCTTTGATAGTCACATGAGCACGATTTGGAATTACATTATGGAAGCACTAAAGATGAACAATGTAAGGACGTGTGTATATGGGGGCATGAATGTCACGCAAGGTCATCCATATATTTGAGAAACTCATTAGAAGCATCCCAAATGATTACACTCATTTGATCCTTGTATACAACTAGTAGATGAGATATGTCACAATTAGATCTAACAAGACATAATAGAATAAAAAAGACCAACTATATATTCATTATGTTAGATGCATAATTGCAAAAGTTTGTACTTTGTGCCAATCAAATGTGATATATTCATCAAACTAGATGTGTGATGTGAAAGTAAGTGCTTTCCAACATCAAAGTTGTGGGTTCAAGTAGCAAGCAACCATGATTATGTCAAATCATAATTTTATCTGAGATAAACACAGAGTAATGATTAGTGATACAAGTTTGTTATTGATATGGATAAAATATGGGGTTGTTGAGAGTCGAGACCTCGTTGAGGTGATCATGATCCAATATCCTCCCATGAATGAAATTACAAGTCTTCATTTGCATGCTTGGATGTGATTATAATCCAATATCCTGCCATGAATGTATTTATGAGGATCATTAGCATGCTTTTGTACCATCATGATATTTCATATATTACAAATTCCAATAAGAGCTCGAGGCATGCTTTAGATTTGGAATATCTAACATCCTTGGTACAAAATGTGTAGATTGCTCTTAAGAGAATATAGTTGGATACATATAGGTAGGATTTTCTAAATGTAATAAGATTAAGTTTCCCTCGATAAGAATGTGTTATGTGTATTGAACATCTCAACATATTTCTATGATTGAACCATCATGTCTCAAATGCCCCAATAGAAAGATATATGAGTAGATACACATTCATGAGTATAGGGCCATCATGTCTCAAATGCCCCAATAGAAAGATATATGAGTAGATACACATTCATGAGTAACACATTAGTGTCATGTCACAAAATCACAACTTTTCCAAGATCAATTAATGAGTTCATGAACTATTAGAAGAAAGTAAAGTGTCCTATTAACGTAATGAACTAAGACGCTATGCATGCCTTGTTCAATCCCATAGAAGGTTTTCATTGTCATATGAAGCAAATTAGGCCCAAGGAATAAAAATAAAAATGAAGTTACGCACAAACATGCCTAGCCACAAACCATGATCAGTAATCACAAAATGATCATGGGTACACAAATGCACTGACATTGTCTCCATGATCCCAAATAGACCAAGCAAATGTACAGTCATCAAAATCACTATGTCAATTCTTAAAGCACATGGTAACAACCTTCCAACTAACTACCCATGAGCAATTATTATATACAAATCATGGTTCCAAACACCATCATGGAGGTAAGAACTCATCAACTGTTGCATTAAACGGTTTAGAGAAATGTTGCCATCATCATCGAGGTTGTCAAGCAATAGAAAGTTCATGAATCATAACACATACATCTAGGGATACTTCACATGCATGTGAGGTAATATGACCATCATGCAAGCCATGTGCAACCTTTGAAGAAACATCCAAGTCTCCATAAATATTTGTGTAGGTTGTCAATGGAGAACTACATGCCACACATTCAATCCCTTATATTACACGCAATCTAGTAGTAAAACAAGAAGTTTGTAAGATTTGGACCGAGTAGTGAGATAATAAAATACGATTACTACTCTCGGTTGTAGTCCCGATATGACAAGAGTGAGTGAGTGAAAGACCATAGTAGAACATCATAATTATTTTTTCATCTACAATACTTTGTGACTTAAAGACACTTGAACCCAAACTCAAACTCGAGATCTCTTGTGTGTGAGATTTCAGTAATATCATAATACCCCATCAACTGGGAGAGAGAGAGAGAGAGAGTGTGTTCTTCCATGACATGTGGAGGACCGTGGTCATATTGGGAGAATCCTAGATTCTATTTAGTTCGTATATGTATTACAACGTAGTTGGGAAAGGTTGCAAGCTTGTAGTTATGTATATAGGACCCCCATAACATAACTTGTGTACATTGAACTTTACGAGATCGATTTTCCTTACACCATGAATGCCACACTCTAACTCCATTTTGTATAGAAACATGGCCATATCTTAAACATAGTGGACATATTCTAATGCAACATGCCATTTGAATACTCATCTTATCCTTGATGGCATCTTCATAAGTGTTTTTTAATTAATTGTCAAACAATCACCAAGCTAATAGGGTGGGGGAACACTCGAAATATTTACTAAATCCAATTGATATCACAATAACCGAAGTTGGGCTCACTTCTTGTTTAATTTTACCATGACTAGGTACAAATCAATATGCATTCTTTGATAAAAGAGACGTTTATGGTCACCCTTTATCGAGTGTATCCTTGTAGATACATATTGAACATTGAGCTTTTATTGTGGTAACTTGTCAGCATTGTGCACTATGTGTCATGGTCGAGTTGGGCAAATAAATAACTCAAAAAATCATTGCACTCTATCTCTTTTTTCAACCAAGTGAATGTGTCAGTAAATGTATTCCAAAGGTTGCATGGATCAAGAAATGCACAATTAAGGTGAGAGAGATTCATGGCCTATGAAATCTTGTAAATGGAACTACGTTGTTATGTTATGTTGTGAGTCGTGACAAATATGTTCATGTTCTTATGTTTCGTATTTGATATTGTTAAGGTACTAAAACTCATCAACACTACCACCATGTTGTCTTTCACACCTCATCTCATGAAAAACCCACCAAATTCGATTCATAATATTGCGAGAAACCCAATGAGCATTGGATACCTGATCAATCACGATCTCTAAACGATGTCAATATTTAACATTATAGACTTTGTGGTTTACATGATTTCTCGTGGATAGGTTTGGTTAATGTTCTTTTAATATTTAATTAAATCTAAGTACTTACGAGTCGCAAGTTACCTTACTGACAATGTGGGTAAACCGAGGCCTATAGATAGCAACCCATTACTTATAACTACAATCAATTCAATATAAAAGCATGCGTGGTAAGAAAGTTATCGCCCCTCTTTTATTTTACGATCTTCGGAGTAAGTTATCATTCAGTGACACACATGACAACTTAACGATAAGATAAAAGACTCGATCAAACATTCAACGTAAAGAGAAGTATCACGCATGTTCATGCAACAACTGACAATGAACTCTAAACATGGAAGGCAAGTTAGTGTGCCATAGTAATAACCGTCGGTGTTCAAGCCAACACGAATGTCTTGCTTGTATATAATGCGACCCGAGACCCAACCCAATGAAAAGCTAAATTGTTTGAGTAGGAAAAGGTTGTTTGTGTGGGGGTACATTCTACGTAGGAGAGGGAGAGAGTTACATACATGTATGGGGATGTTGGTGAAGCAGGGAAAATCACGAGGCCGTAAAGCTCTTGCATGGGCTTGCCGAGGCGGGAGGAGGATCTCCTAGTTCATGAGGAAAGCCAATCGGAATTAGACAATTGATGGATAGGACCAAGCGAAGAAGGGGTTGGTGACTGGCGAGAGAGCTTGGTTGGGAATGTGACCGGACAAGTTTGAAACCACAAAAAAGGAAGAAGGACCAAAGGGTGGAGAATTATTTATTTATTTAACACTCTCGAACCGAACCGTTGCCGATTGTACATGCATGGGGAAGTGTAAGGGTCCAAGAATAAGGTCAACTTAGGAAAGAGGACGTTAACAAATAGCATTACTTTAATTTTACTTGAAAGTTGATACATACTAGTAACAAAAAATACTAATAAATAAATCTAGTAATTAATTAATTAAAACAAATAAAGAAAAGAAGAGGTGGCGAGGACATGGTGTAATAAATAAACCCGTAATAAATAAATGAATTATATATATATATATATAAGTAATATACTAATAAGAGAGGGACACAACGGCTCTTATTTCAGAGGGATAGAGTTAAAGAAAATAAAAGAAAATAAGAAAAATGAGAAAATAAGTCACGTGTTTCTTTTTTTTATCTCGCCCGCCCAAGTGTGAAACCAACCCCTCTCCCACATGACGTCATTAATCGAATTAATCCAAACCTCAGCCCCCATGTTTTAAATATTTTAATTTAATTAAAGGAAAGGAAGAAAGGAGCTAATTGGATTGTTTTAAAAATTAAACGTGTGTTCGTTGGTTCTCTAAAGAACGCTTCTCATTTTGCTTCTTCTTCTTCTTCTTCTTCTTCTTCTTCTTCTTTGTACCATATAATTTCAATGTGTGTGTGTGTGTGTGTGTGTACATGCATCTCGTAATCGAGGTGGACATAGGCCCACACCCGCCCGTAAACCTTGTCGAACCAACCCCTCATGTGTTTATTATTAACTTTGCACACGCGCGCGCGCATAAGTGTGTGCCTGTTTAGGGTTTAGGGTTTAAGGTACATGCGGTGTCTAAGCATTTGTCTCTTGCTCGTACACCACCTGATCGAGAAGGCATCTGTTTCATCGGTGGGGACCCATCGATGTTTCAGAGGCATTTTTGAGCATTCCGATCACACAACAATGGGGGGAAATGGCCCGACCTTCTTGTCCTGTCGCCACTTTGCCCAATCGAAATCGGTATGAAACCGGTTCCGTCCTTTGTCCCATTAGTCATCTTTGGCCTCATGAGGACAATACTAAAACAAACCTTATATTTGCATCTATGCCTTTCAATTCAAAGAAACTGATCAAAACATAACATGGTGCATTTTTTCTCCTCGTTGTACCGACGCCACCCGTAACATGGAACACTTGTGATAATATTGCCAATATATATATATTGTATAGAAGTAAACGGATGTTGCAACATCCCATTGAGAGATTGAAAGACGAATACAACATTCTTTTTTTCTCTTCCTAGTGTGAATCAAATGCTTTTATTTCTTTTGCTTCCAATGAGGCATGCGATTTCGATTGGACGCACATGTTTACATGTGTGTTTAACATCACGAAACGATAACAAGAATAAATAAAACATGATATCTATCAATCCGATTTTAGATATGTCAAACTACTTTACAAAAGTTTGCTTGTGCATGTCAATTCTGAGGATACGTTAATCGCGATGACTTGTTTTTAAAAAGACAGCGAACCCTTTCTAATGGCTCATTGAAAACGGATACAAAAGCATATCAATGGCTTACACAACGGGTTTGTGTAAAGCTTACTTGTCAACAATATGTACGTATGGTGTTGCATTTTAATTTGCACGATGGCATATTTCTTTCTATATATTTTGCAACAACCCGCATTCCGAAACAATGAAAGCATTGATAATATAATCCTTTGACTTCAGTACCTTACTTTAAGGAAATAACATGATGGACACTAGTGTCAGTTGTATGTAACGAGTCATTGCAATATCAACAACAATAGGCATATATACATGGAATGCATTGACATAGGCTTCCTACAGAGAAAGACACAACGAGAACATCTCACAAAAAGCAACATCTTGAGAAGTTTGACACCCTAAACTTGTAGAAGTATTCCAACTCGGTCATAATATTCTCCGTTGATTTTCTTTTCTTTTGCTACATGTCTCCCTTCTACACACACACACACACACATTTACACCCAATAGTTGGGAAATACATCAGGTAAGAAACAAGACATGGGTTGAATGTGAGACATACATTGATTGGCGAGGGAGGGAGATTGAAGAACAACTTCACTTAGAAACTCTTGGATTGACCTGTAAAAATCAACACCCTTTGGAATTATTGCACCACAATTGTCTCGTTTTGGCAACATGATGCATTGAAGGAAAAACACTAATTGATCAACGATATTTCTTTTTATCATTATCTGCAGGGCATCGTAAAGCCCATCGTGTTAGTTGATGGGATACTTCTATTGAATAGCTTAGGGATCTAGCATCACAACAAGTGTTTGGCAATGTCAAAGTTATGGCAATTGTGTTGCCCTTTAATTTTCTCCGCTTGTTTTTTAATCATTTGTTATCAAATTGAGTTTGGCACTAGGTTTTCCTACTATGTTTTACATGTTTCCATACAAAATTGTGGACATGATTTCCAAACACCTAGTAGAAAGTTTGTTTGTGGTCTACGCCTTTACAGGAGGGAAATTCTATTTAAGTGTCTTCGTTTTTACGAGTCCATAAAATGTTATTATCTTATAATAGACAAAAACATCTTACATCCCCCCCCCCCCCCCCCCCCCGTTTTTTACAAGTTGAGAAAAGTCCTACATATATACAATCATCATGATTTTTGTAAGGATGATTGTTCATGAGCCGTCAATAATGCATCTCGTGTATAGGGATGATATGACTACAACACCTCGTAGTTTGAGAAATATTGTTGTATGCATACATGCATAGGGGGAAAAAGGTAACATAACTTGCCTAGTAAAAATATAGTTACTACTACTAGCATGATTAAACTGGTTAATCATGACAATGAGGTTTTTGTTTCGAACAATTCTTTCATTAATCCCGTAGCAACATCTTACTTTGTCAAATTAATGAATTTATTCAATAATTACTAAGGATTTGACACGATATTTAGTTGAGGTTAGACTCCAAGACAAAACACGTATAAGAGCTTAAGAGAGATTAAGAGCTATCAAAAGAGATTAATAATGCAAATTCAACATGAAAACTAAGCTACGAATAGGAATCAGTACATGAAATATTTAGTGCAAAGGTTAGAAATGGAGATTAATCTCTAATAAACGAGGTTAATGCATGATCCATTAAAAACCAATGTGATTAATAATTGTAGCGGCCTTACAAACTATAATTTAAAAAGCTACTCATGTTTTACCGCTCTATCTATTTGCTAGCGACATCTTAGTTCACTATCCATGGAGGTATAATCACTAAGAGTGTGCAATGACATTTCTCAAACTACGAGAGATAGTATTGTGTCAATATTTATTGGTAATTTTCTCTTGCAAGGAACTTCAACATAAAACCAACCAAATCCTTCTCGAAATATCAAAATTTTACTTTACAAGTAGTAGTATCTATGCTTTTCCCTTACAAGGACTTTTGAAGTTAAAACCAATCAAATCCTTATGCAAATACCAAAATTTTGCATTGGATTCGAGCACCTCACCCCATGGTATAAAACAAAAAACAATGTTTACTATATATTCTAAGGGCTTCCACACAAATTTTGAAGACCAATATGCGACAAGCAATGCGACCACTTTGCAAAGAGTGCTTGTGTACGCACATTTGATGCCTTAGAAACATACATGCCTACACTTCAAAAGCATCATTGTGAGTGTGTGCAAATTTTGGAACAATTTTCTATGCTTGTGACATTGGCCTCCGATGCTGCATGACTATCACCGTTATGGTATGTTGGTCGTTGGTCTTTGTGGTAAGTCACAAGACACTTTTGGTAGAGACATTTCATTAAGTGTTATTTTCACATGAATATTGTACTTAAAAATTGTTCAAAGACTTTACATAATGATTACATATTAAGGTTCATGAGACTTCTCCAATGAAAGACCATATCGCTCAACACAATGGATGTGAATCAAGTTTGTTTCTTTGTGCTTGGAGACCAGGAGTTTGTTACACACAAGAACTAGTATTTGCCGTCCTAAAGGATTATGACATATAAAAGTCAAGAGTGACGTCCAACTTCCACTAGCCAATTTATAAAACCAACTAGCTTTCCATAAAGACATCTGCTTGTCAAAAAAGCTTCCAAAATATAATTGAGACGAAATATCAACAATATTGCTTGTATAATAAGGGGCTAGTGTTGACCTCACTTTAGTGCATTTAAAACACATCACCTTATGCCCCTCTCAAACAAAACATTAACAATATGCTTTAAATCATATTTTGGTATTTGGCAAAAATCATTTTCCGAAGATTTGCTATAGTTAGCACTAATCGTAAAATATCAAGAGACAATCATAATGCTCATTAGCATGTGCTTCGTAGTGCATCCCTCCTAAGAATCAATTTTTGCTTGACGCAAGTGGGATATGTTCATTTATGGACCAAAGGTAAAAGGTGATATTAAAAACAAAACAAAATTCATGGCCGATCTTAAACCCCTATATGAGTGGTAATACACCTAAGAGATTAAGAGAAGATTTCATGGTATTTCAAACTTCACATTGTGTCTACATATCATCTTCAAAAAACATACACAATTCAATAAGATAGTGAAACTTATATTTCTGAACCACCTCATAAATGTCAACAAATGCATGTAAAATTCCAAACATACCGTCGTGTCGTCGACCAAACTACAATATTTAGACAAAACATGTGTTCACATTTGGCTACACAAAAGAGATTGATTTTACAAATTCAAAGAGAACAAACTAAAAAGAGATGCAAAGAAAACAAAGAGCGGAAGAGTTCGACATCATTACTTTTGGTGGCCAATCAAACGATCATCAAATTGAAGTGTCAAAAAACGAATCCAAGAAAAAGTGAACAAGAAGTCCACAAAAATATGAAGACGATCAGAGTAATATTCATAGAGTCACAACTTATACACACCTATTGAGGACAACAATCAAATGCTTGTTTAACTGCCAAATTGTCGAACCAAACCAAAAATTCAATTCATGGCATAAAACCAAGCACTCTTGAATATGCATGTTTAGTAACGTAAATCATAAATCTTTTTTTTCATTTAGAGAAATAAGATTCTCCAACAAAAGCGCTTATTCATCGTCTTCACGCATGGAACAAGTAAAAACACTAGTTGATGCATACATATATCATGTTGATCATCATCAAAATATGGACTGGTTCTAGAAAAGATCAACAAATGGGAAATAAGAAAAAAAAAGCATATTCAAACCACAATTGTTTTGCTTTATCTGTACTAATGGACAACCTGCATATAATGTTTATTCAACAAGATGAAAGTCTCCACTATTTCCATTTCTATCAATGAAATAAGTTAAGCCCTGACAACAGAAAAAAAGGACAAACCTAAAAGCAAACAAGGGTCATTCTTTGTTTCTCGATGCGAATAGACAATTGCATAATGTTATTCAATGCACAATGAAAAACTATCAACTATATTTTATTGTTATGAACAATCTACATACAATGTTTTCCGTACTTATTATTTTTAAGACACGTGGACAGCTCTAACTGTCCTTGCAGTACCCAAGGATGAATGGATGGTCGAGATCGCCTGTGGCAATATTGTAACAAAGCTAGAGCATGCACAAGATAAAAAGCACAGATTCTTATCATGGTGCTCATCATCTGAGATTTTCTATGAGAGCAAGGTAAGAAGAATGCCTCAGAAAATAGATAGCATCAGTATCACAGATCGATGAAGCATTGTCTTGTTCATTAACTATCAACATCATTAAATGCTTATTCACAGAGTAGGGCCAAATTTGGAGATTTAATGTTCCCATCATTTATCCCCAATTCGTTTTCCTCGCACATATATCCTTCAAAAAGTATCACATTTCTTTTGGTAGAACAAGGAAACAGCCCATCTGCATATGATAACGCCAGATATTTTAGACCATTGTTAATATAAAGATCTCGTTAGCAATTATTACATCAATAAGGAATTCGGATAAAACATGTTATCATAATTGTATTATACAGATCTTAAATAAGACTTCTAATCCCATCATATTATACCCCCCATTATACCGTATTAAAACTTGTTACCCCCATTATACACAAAGAAAATTTTATTAAAGCATATTATCATCATTATATCCCAAGAAATTTGTATAAAACTTGTCTCTTTAGCCATAATTATTATATAATAATTGAACCATGAAGAGTGCAGGGTTTATGATATTTACAAACTTACCAAACTTTTCTCCATGAGTCATGAACCATGTTTATTGCATGCTCTTTGCTCTTTTCAATACAGACTAAAGTGTTCTCTACAACCATCCATCCATGCCTTGGCTACAACTAATTTCTTCTTTATTTCTTAGACTTTCGGGGCTTCTTGGGTCCCCATACCTCCATTCTTGCAGTCGGACATCCACATGGAGATCTAAAGACAAGAACCGCTCGACCATTTGGTGGCGCCATTCTCTTTAGCTCGGCTTCTAGCTCTTTGTGATCATGTCCTAGTTCAATATGACCTTTCCATGGAACCTCGTGTGAAAAACTTGATGACGAAGAGGATGATAATGCTCGCACACATTTCTCAGATTCAAGCTGAATGTCAAACTCCACGGCCTTTTTAAGGCCTCGACATTTGGGGTTGTTGCATTTCCTAGCATTGTTTTGATAAAGCTCCCAAGAACAAAACATTAGGATGAGTGTAAAAATCGCTCCAGCAACATAAGCCATAGGAATGTGGTAGATAACTTCTCCAATGAATATAAGAGTCAGGGGCAATATCTCAGCCATTTCTGAGCATATATATTTGAAATAAGGAGTGAATAAAAAGCCACATGCACCCACAACTAGAAGAAAGATGAGTATATCTATGGCTGCCGCTGATGAGTTGTCGCATAAAGCAGATGGAGAAGAGGGACAAGTGCTACCATTTGCATATCTCTTGTGACTAGATCTGGAAGAATTCTCATGTTTAGCTTGGTCTGTCATAGCCGAAGAGCTTTCCATGTTGTTCCGGTATTGCTCGAAGGCCTTGCAAAACTCGATCAAACTCCGGCAATCCACAACCATTTCTTGACAAAGAAATCACACTCCTTTTAAAGGACTCTGTTATCACAAAAAAAATGTTATATGCCACTTTATTAGACCACAATATATTATGGTGCAATAATATACATGCAAAATGATATACGTCAATTAATCAAACTACAAAGTGCTATAATACATGAGTTAAACATGATATCTGATCAGAGCACAATCTGCTCTACCACAGCAATGGCAAATCCCAATAAATCAGACTGCAATCTAAATTATCACCATAAGGATCTATGGCAATTGACCATAAAACAAGAATAATATATGCATATTAATAAGGTCACAGTTTATCGTATCCATGAATAGTATACGCAAGCCAATACGATCGCAATCTTTATGGCACAATGATTGTGTACCAATTGACGGGATCCAAATCTTTTACATTCCACTAATTGTATATGCCAATTGATTCCGCAGACTACTCTATTATATCATAAGAGTCATACACCAATGTTCCAAATCCTTAAAGATCGATAAACACGTAATGTTCACAAATTGGGTTCTATGTTCAGAAATTCACCTGATTGCATCAAACTCTTCAATGAATTCAATTAATTCTGGAAAGAGAATCTACCACAGAAATTACATAGTGACACCTCTAATATACTAATATTTGAGTTGTTTCTAGAATATATATGTATATATATCGATTGGGTTCGTGTGAGACCTAAATTTCGTCACTGAGCTCAAATGGTTTTGGGAAGATCCCCATCAGATTAGTTTCTGGGTAGCATGTAAACTCTTAGACTGAAACTTTTTGTTTTAACAACAAATCTCTTATATGCCTAAATTTCGTCACTGAGCTCAAATGGTTTTGGGAAGATCCCCATCAGATCAGTTTCTGGGTAGCATGTAAACTCTTAGACTGGAACTTTTTGTTTAACAAAAAATCTCTTATATGCCTAAATGTTTTGACTTATTTCTACACATATCTGATTTGCAGGTCTAGGAACTGATCACTGAATTCAATTAACAATGATAAGATAATTCACTGGATTAATTTATGGCGAGAAATAAACCTCTTTAATGACTAGATCCTTGAATTATTTCTATGCATATTATTAGCATAAAACCATTTACATAACAATGATTGGAGTAAACTTCCAAAGCCTATGTGATTAACATGAAAAAACCATTATACACACTGATTTGAGCTATTTTTCTAGTTTTACCTCATTAGCATCAAACTTCTGATATGCTAAGAATTGAGTTCTCTCCAATACCCAGATTTGTGTTATTTCTGTCTGGCCTGATTTGATTGCTCTAGGACCTCTTAGATGCCCAGATTCGAACTATTTTTCTGGCTCTGTTTGGCATCAAACCTTTTACATGCCAAGTTTTGGGAAGATTTTCATGCCTATAAAATTAGCATGAAAAATTCTTATATACCAGAGTTGAGTTACTTTTCTGGCACTATGCAATTAGCATCAAATACCTTACACGCCAAAATTTGAGCTTTTCTGAGATTAGCATAGAAACTCTGGTACGCCCAGACCTAACTTAACTTTTACGCACACCTCATAAGTGTCAAAAATCGTTATATGTCTAGATTTAAGTTATTATAAGAAGTGTGATTATGCATCAAATTTCTTATATTCCCAGACTTCAGCTATTAATTCAACTGGTATGTGATTAGCATGAAAACTCTTATATGCGCGGCGGATTTGCGTTAATGTTAATTGCTTTGATCTATGTAGAGTGAA
Organism: Azolla caroliniana; assembly: GCF_043228905.1. Classification (NCBI taxonomy): domain Eukaryota; kingdom Viridiplantae; phylum Streptophyta; class Polypodiopsida; order Salviniales; family Salviniaceae; genus Azolla; species Azolla caroliniana. The sequence continues at coordinate 20,325,618 of NW_028230447.1, read as the reverse complement.
AGGAAGGCGAAAAGATAGGCAAAATCTGAACACAGGAAGAAGAAGGGAAGGAAAAGAGGAGAGAGAGAGAGAGAGAGACTTACGTCAGTGCTGGATTAAGTCTGAAAGGAAAGGATCAGATCGCCCATCAAAGAATATGATCTCGATCAAGTATTGATCTTTCTTTAACGAAGGCGCGGAGAGCCCTGTGGTCTTCCCTGCTTGCAGAACCTGCGTCTTTCTAGGGTTTGAAAGCACGACCAGAATTAGGAACTCGGAATGGTTTTTACTACGAGGAAGAAGAAGAAGAAGAGATCTTTCTTGTTTTCACACGCCAAGATTCCGAAAGGAAAAGAAGAAGAAGAAGAAGAAGAAGGGGGAAGGCGAACCCAAGACGACGTTTCTTCTTTCTTCCTTTCTTTCTTTCTTTTCTCTGAAGAAGAAGAAGAAGAAGAAGAAGGAATTAGTTTTGTCTGGTGTGTAGTAGAAGTACTAGTAGCAGTAGCAGCATCAGAGAGAGAAGAGAAGAGAGAGAGAGAGAAGAGAGAAGAGAGAGAAGTGGGAGAGAGAAACAGATAGAGTGAGAGAGAGAGAGGAGAGAGAAGTGGAAGGGAGAAACAGAGAGAGAGAGAGAGAGAAGAGAGAGAAGTGGGAGAGAGAAACAGAGAGAGTGAGAGAGAGAGAGAGGAGAGAGAAGTGGAAGAGAGAAACAGAGAGAGAGAGAGAGAGAAGAGAGAGAAGTGGGAGAGAGAAACAGAGAGAGTGAGAGAGAGAGAGAGGAGAGAGAAGTGGAAGGGAGAAACAGAGAGAGAGAGATAGAAGGCTAATTTTGGAGTGAAGTGTGTGTGGTTTCACACGAGGAACAACAAACAAACACCAAATACAGAAGAAGAGGAGCTAGAGAGAGAGAGAGAGAGAGAGAGAGAGAGATGGAGGGGGGACCAGACATCTTCACCAACTTCATCCGATAACACTTTGTCCATCCGTCTGTCCATTGAGGGTCTCGATCCGATCACAATTTGTCCGCCCGTCCATCAATTGAGGGTCTCGATCCAATCACACTTTTGTCCATCAGCCCAACCCCTCCATTGAGGCCCGAGGATATCAATCCGATAACACTTTGTCCGTCTATTTCGTCCATTGAGGACCTCCATCATCTGATAACACTTTGTCCATTCATCCGTCCATTGATGATCGCGATCCAATATCACTTTGTCCGTTCATCCGTCCATCGAGGGTCTCGATCCAACAACACTTTGTCCATCTGTTCGTCCACTGTGGGCCTCGATCTGATAACACTTTTGTTTGCTCGTCCGTCCATTGAGGGCCTAGATCTGATAACTCTTTTTCTGTCCATCTATCCTTTGAGGGTCTCAATCCAACAACACTTTGTCCATTTGCGTAGAAACTCGATTTGATACCTTTATGGGAAATAATGGTTTGGAGTGTGTACCATTAGTGTTTTTGCTTCCTCTCCTTCACTTCTTAGTTCTTCTTCTCCTCCTCATCGTACTTTAGGTTTTTAGAGTTGTAGTTTTTTCTCTTCTTCGTGAATATTTAGGGTTCTTCTTCATCTCCATCTTCTTCTTCTTCTCAAGTGTACCATCGTTTACCTCGACTCCTGTGTTCGCGACATCGTCATTCGTTCGCATCAACTCTATTGTTCACATTAACTCCTTTGTTTGTGTCGACGCCTAAGTTTGGATCATTTCCTACATTTGCATTGTCGCCACACAATGAGAACAATGAAGCAGTCTAAAGAATCTTCTCACTTTGTGAACGTCCTCCTCAGTTTAGGTCCCTCGCGGTCCCCCTTGAGTAGCACATGTACGTACAATTTTATGCAATGTGATCATTTGTCGAGTCTATACATGCCTAGGGAGATACTTAATAAATTAGTTTTGCATCGAGGCTACGTTTAAATCCCAAGGCAACATACGGAAGTGTGGAAGGAGATAACGTCCCTAGACATATAGATGGACATTTGATATGTCTACCTAGTATTATCAAACCATATAAATGAATAAGATACATGAAGACCAATCCTACTATGGTATTGCACAAGAGAAAAAGGTTCCCCAACGTAAAACATAGGGTGAAGCATTCATGTTCAAAAATAATATCCAACCATAAGTATCCAAGGCCCTTACTAAAATATTGAGACAAGGTTGGCGTTAATATATACCAAGTTGTTCGGGCTTTGTATACTACTTATTGGTGTTAGTGGAGACACACTTATTATCTCTATGACAAATTGAGCATGCCCATATACAAGATTCATAATGCCTTTGGTTAAACTACAACATCATATAAAAATTGGCTTCAACTTCTCAAAATTCCATACGTAGACATTTTTTATTTTAGAATATATTAATTTAATTCAATGTATGTAGTAGATAACCATATCAATATGAGATGTATGGTGGAAATGCAAAATACTACGTATAGATTCAATAAGTTGCATGCAATTCTAAATTCAAACCATATAAGCATACTTGTGTAGTGACAAAGCATATGCATTGCTAGTGCAAGTCATTACGTTGTTGCCTATATGTAATATAAGGAATGCAAAATAACGGTTTATTGCTGAAATAAATGGCTCAAAAATATTGGCATCAACATTTTTATACCCAATGCAAGGTTTCATTTTAATGGTAAGTTAATGCATGTACGCCCTAAAATGCATTAGAAATTTGCCAATTCTTTCAATCAAGATATTTGTTGGTTATTTTCAATGGAGTAAACTAGTATTATAGTAACATTATTGAAAAATAATATTATCAACACTACATAAATTAAGGATCCTTGTGTGACCACTCACAACCAATTCCACATTCAATTTGACAATCATACCCACAAAGTTTACACAAGTTCAAAAAAAGTCACATCATGAATTCAATCATACAAAAAATGACATAAAATGCATTGATGTGCTATTCTCCACCATATGTGACTTCTCATTCATGGCTTTAACATTTCAAACAAGCCCCAATTATGTTTTAACAATTTCTACACAAAAAATCATTGCATTGATTATCTTTTTTCAAATATCATGATCAAATGTTTTCAATCAATAAAGCATGAGATATGAGTGCCATATATCTACACATTTCCATTTGGCAACAACAAGCAATCCATAATACAATTTGGTAGCAGGTGGATGTTTGCTCATTCTAGACGGTGTTGCAACCCAATGAGGTCACAGGCTTGGATGGATTGTTTGTACAAGAAGCTAGCATAAAAATGACTAAAATCAAACAAACTTAATCTCAACATGTCATTTGCACAAGTTAGTACCAAAAGTGATCATAACTTTATTAGACAATAGAAACCCCCAAAACATAAAGAAACATAGCTTAAAGTTGGTATCATGGTGCATGAGAACCTCCATTACCCTACAATGGAATGTTTATAATAATCTTCGGATTACTTTTGACTCTTGTCCGTCTACCTTTTACAAGTCTGATTGGACTTTTAATAGGAAATTGTGCCAATTTTCTTACAGTGAAAAGATTCCTCCCATTGAGAGGTTACATTTTCCTTTATACGTGGATGATCATTCGCCTCTTCAAATTACACACACAAGCCCATCAATATACTTCTTAAACTTTTCATCCAAGGGTGTGTGCATGTCAAGCAACTTAAATAAGAGACAACCAGCCTCTCATCTAAAAAACTGCAGACGCAAATGTTATTGGGAATTCATTTCTTAGGCAAATTTAAATAAGACAACAAATTTCCACATCAATGATTAGAAAGTCACCACTTTACACAATCTACCTACCATTTTATGTTGTGGCAACACTATTGCTTCAAAGCAAACAATATATTTGTTAGAAAATCAAGAAAAACATGTGCATCAATAAATCCGATGTAATTGGAAATTTGCCTTTTAGCCAAAATTTAAATAAGACAACAAACGAATTTCCACATCAATGATTAGAAAGTTGCCACTCACACGAGCCATGTACCATTTTATGTTGAGCCAACACTATCTCTTGAAAGCAAATGATACCTTTGTTAGAGAATCAAGTAAAATATGTGCATCAAAGCCTTCGCTACTTCGATAAATGCCACAACTCATTGAACTACTTTTGTAATTCCGGAATACAATTGAGAACAATCACCTGAAATCAATAGGTAACTCATAGAATCAGAGTAAACTCCTGCCATTGAAGAAATTGCTAATAAACACCCACTACCCATAAAACTACCTCCCTAGATCTCAATATTAATCATCTAAACTATCACCTACTGCAACCTTTGCCCTCGTATGAAATCTGGATGGAGAGATTGAGTTTTGAAATCTGAATGATTAGACAAATCATGGGAGGATATTGCCCATAAGTGAAAATGTGGATGATGAGAACTTGTGAGCTATGAATATGTATATCTTTTTCATGTCCATCACCTTCACATTGTACTGTATCATGTTAGCCAAAGCTCTGACACAACGAAGGGCAAGGCGATGGTTGAACAGATTCCGAATATCCTTGTACATAAGAGCATGTCCATGCATCATGTCGATGCGCAGGTACCTCCAAAGTAATATTCCTGAGATAAATATCGTGGAAAGGAGACTCTGCCAAACCTTGGAAATCACCTGCATTTGATATGTTATCCCCCACAACATTGGAAATGAATACATTCCCGACAGAAGGTAACGCATTCGGATCATAGTTACCATCCGGGTGGCCAGCATAGAAATCTGTAAATCCAATGGCTGTCTTTAGGTTGCTTAAAACAAGATTTGAGATATGGATATCTCTGACATAGCCACCTCGCCCTCGCCCTGATTTCACCCGGATTCCTGTATGTGCATGATGCACTATTACATCATTTATATACACATTTGATATACCACCTGACATTTCACTGCCTAATGAAATCCCAGAGCTTTCTCTAGTCATCCCTTCAATCCGTTGAATGGCTATATTTGAGGATGGAATTCCATAATTGATTCCATGTTCATCCCAGCCACTCTTTATAGATATGAGATCATCCCCATTCGCAATGTAGCAATCCTCAATACATACATATGCACTTGAATCTGCATTTTTTTCAATTTACTTACCATTCCATAACATATGGTTTGAGAAAACAACTATCCTTAAAGATGCATCACAAACCTGGATCTATTCCATCTGTGTTGGGAGATTGAACTGGAGCTAGAATCGTGAGGTTTTGGATAAGCACATTACTGATTATCCCCACAAGCAACACTTAGTGAGCAATTAATCATGCTTAAATAATGTAACAAATATCCCAAAAGGATCGGTAAAGAATCAGGCACGCAAATGGTTAACAAGGAAAAACTCTGAAACACCCCTTCCATTTTTCTTCATTGCACTAAATGCCTCTATGTTTTCACAGTATCCCTGATTGCCCCTGATCAACCTCTTTTGAGCAATTAGATGTGGTACTTGAGTAATAGTATGGTCAATTTATCCCATTTCCCTCTCTTTCCTGGGTTGACCAAGGGCATTTGGGGAGGTAACAAGACATTCGGGGCATTCGAAGGAAATAAAGAAAAACTCAAGGAGATTTCTCAGTTTTCCTGATTTAAATAGTGTAGGATAAATCAAACCCTCAGCACCCTACAATTTCACATAAAACTGAATTACATTACAATGGCACACAAATTGGTTTATATGGAAATCTATATATATACAATCAAAATTTTAGCATTACGGAGGGAACCTGCAGTACACTGGATGAATGTTCCAAAAGGGTGAGTCCTTAAAAGTTAGGTTTGAGATGATAATATCTTGAGAGTGTATTAGTTCTAGGAGATGGCCACGTGTAAAATCAAGTTTTCCTTTGAAATGCAATTGCCACCATATTTCTCCTTGTCCATCAATAGTACCATTATTGCCTATCAATGTGTAAAACATTAAAAAAAAAAAGAACTTATGATAACTTACAGATTTCTCACACTTGTTAAGCCACAAAACTTGTGTTAATATATAGCCGCATCTCCAAGACAATACATAACACTAAGTAGGTAAAGTAGTAGATCCCCTTCTGATAAATAACCTAAGAATTTGAAACTTTTTGCTTGAGTCAACATCTGAAAGATAGTACTTAACACTAATTCAGGTAAAGCAACCCCATCAAAACACAACACAGTGCTGACTTGGGTAAACCAGTAATCTCTACACCAAAATATGTAGTACAACAGTAGAAATGCATACATAGAAATATGATAATTGCTTACATAAGGACCCATATTATTCAATATAAACCTGATTATATCCCATCTTTTGTTCATTCCTAGAAATGAATACACAATACTCACAATAATCAAAAGACTTAATCACGAACCTATGTATTCAGCATATACCTGTTATAACCACATCGGTAAGATTTTCTCCATGAATGAGGCTTATGTGCCGCCCACCAGGCAATTCTCTCCCGCTTCCATAAGAAGGCAGTGGAATGATGATAGGCCATTCTTTAGGATCCTAAGTATACAAATAAAATGCCACATTGTGATGAGAACATAAGATGTGTTTTCTACTGTGGCTACAGCTTAAAATATCGGTCTTTCAGATAATGTAGCACACATCCAGTATCAATGAATGGTTCTTTAATAGGTATGCAACACATTATATATTAGCCTGTACAAGAATGCAGCTGCATAATCATTATCCATTTCCATGCATATATACACATATTTATGTAAGAATAGTTTCATATGAGAAGGAGATATGCAGCATTGCTGCCTGCCCTCTAGTTCTGTTCTCAAACAAAGGCTCAGATTAATTGTACTGTTGGTTTTTATCAAAGCATTAAAGAATCGTTACCGAAATGAGAAGTCAGCAAGAACTGACCTGAACACAATTAATGCATGCTTTTTCATTGCTTATAAGAAAGTTATGACTAACATGCTGTTGTTAAGCATGAAATTCCAAGTTTGTGTAGCTCTTGCATTGTTTGGACCAAAAATCAAGATACGCATATAAAGAATATATGATTAGACTCTTATTTGTAATCCAGGAACCAGAGAGCTATCACAAAATAGTTATCAAAGAAAACTGAAGTCATAGTAGACACCTGTGATCCAAGTAAGATGGCACCTTCATCCAAGTAAAGTGTAAAGTGGCTAGTCAGATTGAAGCTTCCAGTTAGCCATTTGCCACTAGGTATATATAGCTCACCACCACCTAGATCCGAAAATGAACTAAGATATGTGATCGCATTTCTGAATGCCCGAGTATTTAGGGTCTTTCCATCACCTATCGCGCCAAAATCAACAATTGAAACACTTTTGGACCTGACTGGTATGACCCTCTGATTAGCACAGAAATCGTCTTTAGGTATAGCATCCATGTCATCTTGTGGATATCCCATCCATCTATCCTTATAGAAAGCATATGTGCTCGTTAAATAACATAGCAACAGAGTGAAGAAAATAGCACGCAGAATTACCTGAAATCCAGAAGAAGAAGCAAAATGATACTGACATTATTTGCATATACAAGCATTTTCATATGTACAATTCATACTCAGGAATTTACAGAAAGAAATAGAATGATAAGGGAGACATTTGTCATGGAATAATCCGTATAAAATTGAAGAAAGCATTTTGATGTCTGTATACGTTCAGGGATGGATGACAAAGTTAACATGACAAGTGTGATATGAATACGGTTCATCAGAGAAAATAGAAAAGGTTGAAAATTACCGAATGTCTTCGATATGATTAGCATCACAAATGTGAAATAGAGCTCTTCATCGAGAAGAGAAGAAATGCAAATCCTATAAACAAGGCTTCTCAAAATGCCGAGAACATGGAATTCAGTTCATAGAGAAAATGGCCATTGTTTGGTCTTAAACAAATACTGGTTTAAAAAATGAAGGAAAGAGGACTGACAATTGATTTCTTAAGAAAAATACTAGGCTGTGAAAAGAGCTCAAAGGCACGTGAATCAAATGATCTCATGCAATTTTATCATTTCCGTGTTTCTTCCATTCTGTTATCATTAGCGAGCTTTTGAAAGAAGAAAACAAGAAGCAATTATTATGATTATACGTAATATGTTTCCTCCTCCTGCATTGATTCCATGCTTTTACTTTGAAAATCGATCTGACGAGGGAAAGTTATGGAAGAAGCTCAATGACGAACAAAGCGAGAAAAAATAAGCAAGGATAAGGTCAAATTGCTTACGATTCTGATTTCCGAATAGCTACGTTATGAAGGCACGAAGAACTAAGTTAAGAAAGAGGCTCCAGTAACAAGAAGGCAAGCAGCAAAGAAAGCGTTTCTCTGTCAGAGAACTAGGTTTTTTTTTTTTACAGACAAGCTCAAGAAACAAGGCGATAATCGGAAGAGAGCAAAAGAAGGCGAAGGATATGGCGGCACTTACGTGTGATTTTGTCATTCTGGAGATGGAAATGGAAATGGAGGCCGAAGATGATACCCACGGGAGCTGTTGAGACGAACGATGAGCCGTGGAGGAGGAGAAGGCGATACATATATAAAGAGCCTGGGAATGTACTTGTAGGGAGATGAGGAACGGTACAGGAAACCTGCACGAAAAGCCTGCAAGGGGGAGAGAGAGACAGAATCTTCATGGTAGCGAGAGGATGAAGAAGAAGAAGAAGGATCAATGGAAACAAGGCAGAGACAGACAGACAGAAAGAAAGAAAGAAAGAGACTGAGGCGAATCTCTCGTGATCAGCACTTTTTTCACCTCTACTGAGGTACCATCCCCTCCCTGTCGCAGTCGCTGTCGCTGTCGCCGCCCCAAACCCTAACCCTAACCCTAACCCTAACCTAAACCCAGACCATAAACCCTAAACCCTAGGAATCGACGACGGCTCGTTTCGGCTTAACCAGTTTGGACTTCTCCAAACTAAACCGATTAAGCCTTAACCAGTTTGGGAGTTTCCAAACTTGAATACAACCGGTTCCTAAACCGGTAAATGCTAAACCAGTTTGGTCAAACTAATTAAGCCTAAACTAGTTTAGGAATCGGTTTATCCAAGCCGATTAAGCATTAAGCGGTTTGAAAACCGGTTCAGTTTAGCTTGAGCCATCACAACCCGAGGTCAAATCGGTTAAGGAAGCTCAAGCCTAAACCAAACCAAACCGACAAACCATTTAAAACAGTTTAACGGTTCGGTTCAAGCTTGAGATGAGTCGTACTAGTAAACTCTAAACAATGGATGCTCGGTTGGTCGGTCGATCAGCCAACACATAGCCCTCCTTCAATTCAATAACACAGTCACAACTAAACCCTAAAGATACGACAGATGTCATCAAGAACTATCCATAAAGGTGTACATATGGTTTGCAAGGTAGTTTCATTCGTAATAAAGGGGCAATGTGATCATTATTTAAAACGGTTGCATAAATAAATGTCTGACAAATCATGGGTATTTGGGTGTTCTCCACGGTAAATACAACATTTCTTGTGAGTTTTAAGGCAATTGTTGGAAGTTGCATTATAATATTGAATGTAAGATACATCAATGTACCCGTATAGCTTTTTGAACTAGAGAAGTTGATTACCGTTTGGCTAATTTTAGAAAATCAACGAGTGTTATGGTGAATGGAAGAAATAAGTGTTTGTCTTTGGATAGTCTTGAACAGTTTTGGTGGTTATGCAAGTTCCTTAGGAATTGCGCTATTGAATGCAAATTTCGAGGTTTCACGTGAAATCTTACCCTTGGGCAAGATGCATCAAATTAAGTGTATGGAGATCAATTGAACTTTTGTTATATTGTGTTAGTATTGAATGCAAATTTCGAGGTTTTACTTGAAATCTTACCCCTAGGCAAGATGCATCCAACTGAGTGTGCGGAGATCAATTGACCTTTTGTTATTTGTGTTAGTATGCACGCACACGCACATATACACACATATATCTACATATCCAATTATAGGACAAAACAAAAGACTTGTTCCATGTGATGTGGTATGTTTCTAGGATCTTTATGGCAAGATTAACCACGGAGGATCTTCAATCCATTAACAAGGTTCCCACAAATCTTAGTTGCAAGAACTACCAAATAAGTTTTTCCTTCCATCATATGGATATTAATGTCATACTCCATGAATATTATCAAACAAGACCCATAACTTATAATATGTCAATTTAACTTTGTCTTCCCCCCCCCCCCCCCCCCCTCTCTCTCTCTCTCTCTCTCTCTCTCTCTGGGTCGTGTGTGTTCCGTGAGGATGGTAATAGAATCTATCCATCTCTATTTTGTTCATTTGTTTTTTTATTTTCGTCTATCTATGTAGAGATTACGTAATACATGACTATGTTATAATTTGTCGAGATGCTAGAATTCTCAATAACCGTCCTCGGATAAAAGAGAGTCAAAGCAATATATAATGAAAAAAAGAATATAGTCTTACGGTAGATACATCTCATGTTGCCCTAGTCATAAAATTCTTGCTAATGTACAATAATATTTCAATGTCCTTTCAATCTCCAACATAGAATTGTTTTTTGGGATGACAAACATTAATCCTTTGTCATTTGCACTTTTTAATGCTACAAAAACATGTACAATTTGTCTACAAGATCAAATGGAGTAAATGAAATAAGGAATGATACAAAAACAAATACATATTCTCTCCATTGATTTTATAAAGGAGAAAGAATTGTCCGTGGTGATAAGTCCAGTGAAGGGTAAACTAGAAACAACCCAATAATATGCTTGGTAAAAGTAGGCATGAACATCTAGAAATCACGTTCCAAAACAACTATTCAACTTGTGAGCATCATTGATTAAGTAGCAAGGTTTTGCCCTTCTTTGTAAGTATATCACATAACTTCTCTACCAATGAATTCACTTTTGCAGATATCATCATTAGTGTCATTTGGCCTTTGTCTCACTTTTTCCATCATTGATCCTCGACGCTTGAAGGAATAATATTACAATTGGTTAGTTACACCATGTTTCTTATTTGAAGTTCGTGTTAGCACCTAATACCTCAACAAAGCGCATTGTAACTATTTTAGCCCAAAGACTCTGGATGTTAGGTTTGGGTCCATTGTCTCCAACCTATCATGAATTACAATGTTTTGTCAGACTAATGATTTAGGTTTATTAACTTTTGGAGCGGGGCGTGTATAATTGCAATCAAAGGTGGATTATCTATTCCCCATGGACATTTTAGAATTGTGTGACTCTTTTCCCGGGAAAATAACCTTACACCACATTTATATCATATTTTCGTGAAAAGTGTTTTTGGATCCCATACAATGGCACATATTTTGTGCAACCCCTATAAAACACAAGCTTGTTTGAACACTGATAATAAGAAATCCAAATCCTACCGATACTAAACTCGTGCTTGACTTTGTTTTTTTATGTTTGTGGCAATTGTATATCCACCACCACATTACGTTACCGAGGGTCAAGTTAAGAAATAAAACTTTGATAAGATGAACTCGTGTATGATCGTAATCAAATTTGTATACTTGTTTTTCAGCCCTCTCTTGTGCATTGGACCACATATTGATGTAGTGATTTTGTATATTAAACTCAATCATGCAACGATGAGAACATCCACAATCATGGTACATTTGGTCTCTTGAACATGTTCGCATCATAATATGTATTTGCCCTTGATGTAACCTAGTAGCTACCTAGAGAGGTATCAACTCCTATTTAATGACCATATAATTTTCATACAAAAGTCAAATTTTGTGTGTTTTCTGTCATTTGTTAGATTTTGTATTTCTCTATGACGAAAAAATGTTGTCATGGGCCCTATAGGCCCTACAAGTGTATAATGTGCAAACGTTCAAGTGTTACGTACATCATGGAATTTTTGTTAAGGAGTCACGTGCACAAGCTAAGTACATAAGTAGAAATAAACTCTTTGGAACATTGTTGACGTCTCCTCAACGACTTGAGACTACATTACCCACATTTACCTTTGCAATACATGATTTTTTCCATAACATGCAAATGCAATAAAAACTAATTGTAGTCACATCAACACTAAAAACAATGTCCCAAACATCAAATTGTGAGTTGCCTAAACTTGCGAATATTTCGTGAAGTATGTGTTCAAGGGTGCAAGTCAAAATAAATTGAAAATTATGTTGGAATGGGCTCAATCGAAAAAAATGTATTTTATGAAGACATGTGACCAACATTTTGAATGGCTGCAAAAAACAAACTCTAGAACTGTTCACTCACGGACGATCCCGTGAAGAAAATATATTATTTTCTTAGAAACATATCATGGTAAGTGTCTCAAACTCAATGCATAAAAGGATCAATGCTTGAAATAAATAAAAGCATTGACAATTATCAATGCTTATCTCGAGCTACTCGCACAAGGAAATTGTTTTAGTTCATATGTTGAGGAGGGTTTCATTGATTTGAAAAGAACAACCCTTGGGAGTAACAAAAACCAAGATTTCTTTCAAACACAAAAGTATTAATGGAATTCCATATGACGGGGATTGAACCCGTGCATGATGGATCCACAATCCATTGTTTTGATCCAATTGCCTACAAATGTTTCATCTCCAATAAGCTTTTGTGACTTTTATCGTCATCATTATTGGAATAGCAAGAGGGGTGTCTCGTGCAATTTGGTGGCGTGACCAAACAATACCTCAACACCTTAATTTGAGACATGTTAAGCACCTCGTGTACATTGTGAAGTGGTGACTAGCATACTAGATAACACGAAACGTGACGAAGGAATCATTGTGATTTTGGACAAAAGAAAGGAAAATAATAGGGATGTACCGTTGAGAAGACTCAATTATAGTGGTCCTTTTTAATACATTCAAAGAATGCAGTCACTTCAGAACAATCATAATATCTTTCTGCAATGGTAACTTGGTACATCCACAATATGATCATTGACGAGTTGTCTAAATGCAAGAATGGTTTCATCCATACCCAAGTGGGAAATAATTATATTATATAAACACGTTTCGAGCAACTGCAATCGTGCTTGCACCATTGAACCCTTATTATTCCCAATGAGAGATTGAGAGACAAAGCTCAAAAAGTGATACTTGTGAATGTTGTGATTTCGAACCTTTGCCCTCCCCATACAATGTGAGCATTGTTGTCGTCAACAAGCTAGGCCTCTTCTTATTACCTTGCAAATACTCTATTCTCTCCTTAGACTTGTTTTCTCATAATCACTCCTTATAGTCATAGGAGGCTCTCATATGTTTGTCATGTGGTGCACAAGGTGTATCATGTGACAAATTATATTTTTGTTGAGAATCGAACTCAACTTCCCATAGGAATAGGTTTCACACTAGGTCATGGAAATACCATGCTAGTTTTGTAAATAGTATAAAGGGCCTTTGCCCTAATTTAGTTGGTATTTAAACCAACCATTTGTAACTTTGTTACTGTTGGATGATAATATATAGTCCTCTTGGTTAAAGAGCTCTCTCAATCTTTCTCTTTGTTGCATACATGCACACACACACACACACACACACACACACACATTCCTTTCGTTGCATACAATCACTCTCCTTTCTTTACATGGTATCAGAGTGTGCAGTTTTCTGATCAAGACTAATCGACTGTGGTGTACTACATACCGAAGATCAACTGAACCGGTTCAAGAAACAGAGAAGAAATCATTATGAATACTCAAATGGAAAGTGCTCTTCTTGCGGAGAAGCTCGACATGACAAACTTTGCATATTGGGAGTACAAGATGCATCAGTACCTTGTCGGACAAGGATACTGGAGCTATATTGAAGGAGCTCACGAAACGCAGCCCAACCCAACACATGTCGACTATCCCGTTTGGGAGTAGGCCGCAAGCCGTGTGTTGTATTGCCTTGCATCATGCGTACATGATCACATGCTCGGCTCTATTCGAGAGACGAAAACACTGAAAGAAAGCGTGGGGCAATCTCAAGAAGATCTTCACGACCAATACAGTTGACCGCAAGCTCTAGTTTCGTCAGGAGTTGAATGACATTCAACAAAGAAACATGTTAATCAACAACTACACCTTGAAGATCAAGGAGTTGTGCGATGCCCTTGGGTGTTACCGGCCGGCGAAGAAGGCTTAAGGAGGTCCAAACCGGAGTGTGAAAGGAATAGTTATTCGGGAACTGTTGTAATTAGTAGTCTTAATATATACATATTATTATATAAGAAGATGTGGACGGACGGACCGGAATCGGTATGCCGATCCGGATCCGGAACGATTCCGTAAAGGTGCCGTTTGGCACCGTTTTGTATTTCGCACCGGAGACCTATATAAAGGCCCGGTTACAATGTAATCAGGAGCGGATAATTAATAAAGCGTATTGTCTTAATCTTCAAGTGTTGATTACCGTTCTGTGTTTATTGTTATATCTTACGTGTGTTAATTACGGATGGCTAAGTAATCGATTAAGGTCTAATTAAGCGTTGTGCCGTAATTCATTCTGCCGTACCACCCTTTGGTGACGTGTCTTAAGTGGACACCCTGTGTTAGGCTGTTGTCCGGCCCTAGCAATAACACAGTTTTTGGCGACCACGATTCCTGCATTATCACAATGAACAGCGGCAGGAATGGATGACTAGGCCAACAGACGACCCAGTTACGGAGAGAGCACGAAGACTTGCTGAACGGAGACGGTGACGAGGGGCTTTCCAGCAAGTAGCGGAAGAAATCCGAACGGATCGATCATTTTCCAAAGTGATCCGGAAAGTGGCGGAGGAGTTGCTCCGTCTGCAACAAAACGCCTACCCGGACGAAGGAAGCAGCTTAAGCAGCCTCCGGGAAGCGGAAACCCTTCTCCAGGCCTTGGCTGGAAGAGACGGCGAATCCGAAGCATTTTCAGTGCTGGAATCAGATTCGGAAGGGGGTTACAGCGCGCATACGAACTATCGCAACAATAACGACACCCCAGGAGGACTGGAGGACGAGGAGTCGGATACTTTACCGACACCGGAACTAGAGTTGGCAGATCAAGAACCTCCGGCACTCGTCGTGGAGCAACCTCCGGAGACGGAAGTACACCGGCAAAAACCTCCAACACTGGAAGTCGAGCCGGCAACACCAAAGGAAGACTGGCAAAGACCTCAGACGCCGGCGGAACAACAGGAAAGACCACCGACACCGCCAGGCCGCATACCGACACCGGACGACGATATGCCGTTCCAATACTCCAAGTATCGGGATGACCTGGATGCGGAGGCTCATGTTCACGCATTTGAACAAACATGGGAAGCAAACCATGTGTCACAACGGTTAACCGCGGCAGAAGAGGAACAATCTAAGATAGCCGAATTCGGCGTGACATTAGAAGGACCGGCCGCCAGATGGCACCGGACGCAGGATCGCAGCACCATCACCACCTTTGCGGACCTAAAAGACAAATTCTTGCACTTCTTCCAGAAGGAGGTGGATCAGCGAGAAATGGTGGGCTTATTTTACACAATTCGGCAGGACCCCGACGAGAGCATCCCACAGTTTGTCATCCGGTTTCAACGGATGCACAGTCAGCTTACCCGCGCACCTCCGAAGGAAGAAATGCGGGCTATATTTTTAGCCGCGCTCCGGGAACCTCTACGAACAGTATGCACAGTCATTGATTTTCGCACAAGCACCGTCGACCAGGTCATCGACCGGGTTCGAGAAATGGAGAAAACGAGCTCTTGGCTAACAATGGGAGCCCTCCAACGAGCATTACCAACCGATGAGGATCTCCGTTTCCGGCAAGCAATCCAATGCACGACCTGCTTGAATTCCGGACACTCGTCACTGGAGTGCACCATGCGGACGCACTGCTTACTTTGCCAATCTACGAGCCACACGATGGACCGGTGTGAATATAACTTATTGAATCGGCAAGCTCCACCAGTCCGGCAAATCGAGCCATGTAGCAGCCGAGACGAAGAAGATGAACGCTGGCAACGAGAGGAGCAATATCGACCGGCACAAGATGTTCGGTACGACAATCGGCGAGACAACTACGACCGGTACAAGAGATACGACAAGTACTGAGATTACAATGGATGGTACGAACATCACAACCAGGATCACTCCCCCGGGTATCACCAACGACGGGAAGATTACGGGAGGTATGACGACCAACCTCGGCAAGGGTACTGCAACAAAAAGAACTTTAATAAAAAATGGCATTTCAAAAACGGGAGCCACCCACGTGAACTGGAAAAAGGTGCCTCAAGCAGCCAACCAGACCAGAGCCCCACGGTTACCACAAGTCCTCCACCGGGTACAGGAGACAATGCCGAATCCAGCAACACCCGGAAAGCATATTGCTATTACTGCCGGCAAGAAGGACATTATAGTAATCAATGTTCGGCAAAAAGCTATGATAAGCGATCGGCAGTAAACATGCTAGTCGCCGAAGTTGCAGACCTCCAGTAGGTCACCATAAGGTCAAAGGGGAACACTACAGAATGGGAGACACAAGAGGCCATCCGGAAATAGGCAACAGAATGGGTGAAAAAGGCAAATGAGCGAAACGTAGCAAAACTCGCACAACAAAAGGAGAACACCAAAGATCTCATCGGCGGCAGTCAGTCCGAAAACGTGACATGGCAGGTATTGCAGGAATGCCAGATCACGCTGCCGGTAGGACGACTCTTGCAGCTAGTACCAAGATTCACAGAAGGACTCAAGTCCCGCATGACGACAGGCGGAACACCACCGGTTCTGACATTCTTCTCAAATCCGGAAGAAGGACCGGCCATGGTGGACACCAACAGTCCGGCAATTACGGCCATTGTGCAAGGGAAAGAACTCTCCGGCACGATAATAGATGGAGGCTCCGACGTTAATGTAATCAGCCTCCGGACATGCGATGCTCTTGGAATCCGAGAGTGGGAGCCATGTCCGTTTTGGCTCCGAATGGCTGACACAAGCTCGGTGTGACCGACAAGATTAATACGGAATTTGGAAGTAACCATCGGGGGCCACACATTCCGAATCTCAGCCGTAGTTCTCCAGTTGCAGGCTCAAGGAGCGTACCCATTATTGTTGGGACGCCCTTGGTTAAAAACGACACATATCAAGCAGAACTGGAGGAGGAATATGATTACGTTCCGGCGGGGAAAAGCGAAGGTACGGGTACCAACACAACAAAGGAAGGGCACCGGCAAGGATCTGACACCGTTATATGCGGAGTGTGTCAATATGCTAGAGGGACTAGCAGACGAAGAAGAAGAGCAGTACTTGCTGGAGAACCCGAAGATTGTATCCCTATTCGAAATTGACGCCGCGGAAGCGGTATCACCCTACTTACTGCAACCAGTTTAGGGCCCGAAGCGGAACCGGATAAAGAAGCAATCCGGGAGTTACGGCATGCGCAGGAGGCATTGGAAAGGGAAATGTTTGTATCCCAGCGCGTAAAAGCGTCCCAATTAGAAGAGGTGAATCTAGGAACGACGGAGGAGGCAAAACCGGTGCACATCGCTAAAGAAATGAATGCAGAGAACAAAACAGCAATAATTACACTCCTCGATGAGTTTCGCGACGTCTTTGCCTGGTTGTACGAGGATATGAGAGGCTTGGATCCTCAGTTGTATCAGCACCAGACACATCTGAGCAAAGACGCCAAGCCGGTAGCACAACGTCGGTACCGGATGAACCCAAACTACGCCGCCAAAGTCAAGGAGGAGATCGACAAATTACTGAGGGTCGGCTTCATCCGTCTCGTAAAGAAATCTACGTGGCTGAGCCCGATCGTAGTCGTACCGAAAAAGAACAACAAAATTAGAGTTTGTGTCGACTACCGGAAGCTCAATGCGTCAACGGTAACAGATGCATTTCCACTTCCGTTTACGGATGGAGTTTTGGATGCCGTCGCCGACCATGAAGCCTACAGTTTCTTAGACGAATTCGGCGGGTATAATAAGATCCGGATGCACCCTGAGGATCAAGAGAAAACAGCTTTTGTCACCGAATAGGGAGTGTTTGTTGCGGTGGTGATGATGTTCGGGCTGAAAACGGCACCGGCCACATTCCAACGGATCATCATGGAGATCTTTGGCGAATACATACCGGCTTTTATGCAGGTGTTCCTTGACGACTTCGCCGTCTATAGTAGAGAAGAAGATCATTTGCAACATCTCAAACTATGTCTAGAGAAGTGTAGGGCGTACCGACTAAGCCTGAACCCGGCGAAGTGTGTATTTGGAGTGTCCAGCGGAACGCTACTAGGGCATATAGTAAGCAAGGAAGGCATTGCCGTAGATCCGGATAAAGTGAAAGCAATCTGGGAAGCACCGGCCCCGGCAACGGCAAAGGCATTGAGTCGTTTCCTAGGACAAATTCGTTGGCATAGCCGTATGCTCCGATATTTGGCAGACCTAGCTACACCTTTGCATGCGGCAGTACACCGAACACCGTTCCAATGGACCGACATCGAAGACAAGGCATACCGGGCACTAAAGTTGTTATTCTCACAAGCACTGGTAGTGCAGCCTCCCGATTGGAGTAAAGAGTTTCATGTGTTCGTGAACGCTTCCGATATCGCAATCGACAGCGCGCTCATGCAGCTTACCGAGCCAAGGTGGTACCGGCCAGTGTATTATGCCAACCGGAAGTTATCCCAAGCGAAACAAAATTATTCTACCACGGAAAGGGAAGCTTTAGGAATGATCTACAGTGTAACAAAATTCAGGCATTATTTATTGGGAAGAAAGTTCTCCTTCCATGTGGATTATCTAAGCCGGTTAGATTCCGGGGAGACAGGTGACGGAGTACCGGACGAGTTTCCGGATGCAGAGCTTTTTCGAGTCACCACGGAAACGGCAACAGATGAAACTGTGGCACAAGGAGATAAGTGGCTAACTAATATGCACCAGTTTTTGAGTACCAGATTGCCTCCGGAGGAGATGAACCGGGATGAGAGAAAACGCCTGGCGGTACAGAGCCGGCACTTCTGTTTATTACAGGACCTTCCTAAATTACTTTTCCTAAATTACCCTTAATTACCCTCCTACCCTTCCCCCTCACTTTCTCAAATTTACCTTTCTACCCCTCCTCCCACTTTTTCCTATTACCACTCTACCCCTCCCCTAAACACCCCCCCTCATTTCTTAAAAACTAAACACCCTACCCCCACCCCTCCTCTCTCTAAATCTTTTCCTCTCTCACACTTAAGCTATCACTTCTCTCTCTCAAAATCTTTTCCTATCCTATTTTATCCACCTTTCCATTTTTGTTTTTCTACCCTCACCCATGTTCTACTTTTTCTTACTCTACCCCTCCCCATCCTCTTCCTAAATCTATAACCTTCCCCCTTTTTCTTTTTCCTCTTTCCCCACACTTGTCTCTCTCCCTTACCTCTCTCCTATTTCCTTTCTCTTTCTTGCTTTGTCTAGTTTACACGTGCATCTCTCTCCTCTCTCTACCCTCTTTCTCTCTCTTACTTTTCTCTCGTTTTCCCACCCTTGATCCTCGTAGATCTACTCACTCCCCTTATGTCTACTCATTTCTCTCTCTCTCTTTTCTCTCTCTCTTTCCTCTTTCCTTCCCTTCTCATCATCTCACTAATTTTCCTTATTTCCCCCTCAATCTTAACTCCCCTTTTAATATTTCCCCTCTTTTTACATTTCATATCCTAACTCTCTCTTCTCTTATTCCTCCTTAACATTATAACCTCTATTTTCTTATACCAAAACCTCCCCCTTGTCACATTAAAGCTCATAATATCTTTTTCCTTCTTCTCCAAATCTTCCCCTTTCCAAATCATATCCATAAGCACACACCCCCACTCTCTATTGTCTTTTCTCTAAACCCTCTCCTAAAATTCCTTATATAAACCTATCCAACCCTAATGGTCATTTTAGCACTGATGAGCCCCGTAGTGGGCGAAACTAGTTTGCTCATGACCATATCCCCATGTAATTTCTTTTCTTTCCTAATCTTAATGATAATTAGTAGTAGCTTTGCTCTTAATCACACACACACACACACTCTCTCTCTCTCTCTCTCTTAACTTGTTAGTAACATTTGTTTGTCTTTTGATTTAATACCTAATGACTAGCCCTCTCTCCCTTTCTCATTATAGTTTTAGATATTTTAGTTATATTTAAGTTTTAATCCTTATAGTAATTTAAGTTATGAAGGTTTAATCTCTCTCTCTCTCATGCTCTCTAAACCATGCATCGATGATACACCATTCGCACTCCTTGTCGACGATCGTATGATCAACAAAACTTAGGTGCGGATGGTATCTGGCGACGAGCGGTGTGCACCGACGAGAAGGAGGTAATACTACGGTAGGCACACTACGGAGTCGCCGGAGATGCGACGGCAAGGAAAGTATGGCAAAGTGGCCTATGGTGGCCAACCACATTGAAAGATGTAGTCTGGTATGTGAAGGAGTGTGATCTATGCCAACGAATGGGTCAGCCAACGGAACAAGCTCGGATGCCATACCAGCCACTCCTACCACTAGAACCATTCCAGAAATGGGGGCACTGATAAGCGACCAAGGAGGGCACTTTCTTGGACAGGTGGTAGAAAGTTTGACGACGTTCTATGCAGTAGTACATAAAAGAAGCACACTGTACTATCCGCAAGCAAATGGGTTAGCTGAGTCGACGAACAAAACACTCCAGAATATCCTCCGGAAGATCGTCAATGAAAATCGGACAGATTGGGACACAAAGCTGCACAATGCGCTCTGGGCTTACCGAACAACGTACAAAACAAGCATCCGAACAACACCATTCCGGTTAGCATTCGGATTGGAGGCAGGCATGCCGGTCGAGTTCCAGGTACCAAGCTTACGGATTCAGATTCGGGAACGATTGAACGAAAAGGAATCAGAGGCAATTCGGTTAAAGGCTCTGTGCGAACTGGAAGAACACCGACTGGCGAGCATTATGCACCTGGAATTGGAACAACGGAGACGGAAAGCATTTGTAGATCGGCACCGGAAGGGAAACGAAAAAATGTTCAGGACCGGCAAGCCGGTACTCGTGTTCCAGACCCGGATGGGCAAAATGCCAGGTAAACTACGGTTTAGATGGACCGGACCGTACTGGATCACACGCGAGTTCAATGGGTCCTACCAGTTGGGGACACTTGCCGGAGAAGTGTTGGGCAAATGGGTCAACAGATTTAGATTAAAACCATACAAAGGACCTATGCTTAAGAACCCATTTGAACGAAGGGCCGCCACCGAATTAGACGTCGGCAGGCCAACCATAACGGCAACCGGTGAAGACGACGGCTACCACCAAGCCAGTAAGGAGGAGCATGAGCCGGCAACCGAGGAGAGCAGAACGACGACAAACCGACAAGAGGCCGGCAAGTTGCACATTTCGGGCAAAGGTCCGACAAGACCGGAGAAAAACTAACCACACAAGTAAGTTTTAAATAATAATAAAAAGAAAGAAAAAAATAGAAGAGAATAAAGGAGCGAATCAAATAAATCATGGAAAGGAGTGGTGGAAACGGCCATGCACACGTGGAGTAAAGAGGCACGTCGAAAAGGTACGAGGAGCTATGAATAGGACATTAAACCACCGCCACATGGCACGCAATGCTATTATAGTACACGACATGCACATGCGGAGGCTCGAAAAAGGCGCCAAGATGCAGAGAGAAAAACCCCCACGCATTGAGACCTTCTCCTATCGCAAACCAAGGAGAACAGACGCAGAGCGACGCGTGAAGATAAATCGTAGAGAGCTCGCACACAAAGAACCCCCTCCCTCAGAACTTTCTCTCTCACATTCTCCCCACCATCAAACCTCTCCAACGCTCTCCGACCTCGACGCAGAGATGGACTGCCAAACGTTGTCTGAAGCCGCCAAGAAATGGTTACGACAACACGGTCTGGAGGGTTTCTTAACGATCATGGAGGCAGCACCACACAAGGAGGCCGAGAAGATTATAAAATAAATCGACACGGAGGTGATCACGGAGGAGGCGATCCATGCGTTAATAGGCCTTCCGGAGGGCGGTATCTACACGATCGACAATCCTACCTCCGAGCAACTCATCAAATATTTCGATGAGTACTCTCTAGCCAGCAAGGGCTATAGGACACATGGCGGCGAAGATATGCTATTCCGGGAAATTGCCCATGTGCTCCACGAGTTCGGCCACGTGTACCCTCGACCCCCCGTCATGCCTCAAAACCGAGCAGGCTTGATCATCGCAACGTACGAAGGGGTCAAGGTAGATTGGCCGGTGCTGATCGCCGACGGGCTGTGTACGGCCATTGATATAGTAAGGGGAAAGGACGGCAAGGAAGGCCGGAAAGTATGGCATGCGGTGACACAATGGCTCACCCTGTTGACGCCATTGGTCGAGCCCATCCAAACCAAGAAGCGGGGAAGAGCAACGGATGGCACCCCGAAACTTGCTTCGAAACGGCAACAACTGTTGGCCTCCAAGGCCACTAAGGGGAAGACTACCGAAGCAGAGAAGGCGGCGAAGGAGCGCGCCGGCCGGTAGCGACCGACAGACACGCATGAGGAGACACCGGCACGGGCCTTGAAGAGCCCACTCCACCGACTAGCGCAACAGGAAATAGACACCTTGGCGGTAAGAATGAATGTCGGGACTCAGGCGGAAGAGATGGAGGAAGAACCCACGGAGCACCTCAAGCGGCGGCCGGTGAAGAGCACCGCAGAATCAACCGGGAAACGTTCGGACCCACAGAAGGATGGAACACCCGCAACTCACGTTGAGCAACCCACGCCAAGGGAGGCACCGGAACCGGTTTGGATGGAACCGGTCACAGAAGTCCTGACACAACAGGCTGCACCGGCAAGGCCCGTCACCCAAGAGCCGGAGATACAAAGGCCAACCGCCCCAGCCGACCAAGAACAAGCAGACAACGGGCGACTAGATGAAACACACTCAGAGCCGGAACGGCAAAGTGGTCAGCTGGCAGAACCAGAAGCGCAGCTTGACGCAGAAAGGCGGGACCAGCCACCGGCGAGTGAACCCATCAGCCAACTCTCCATACAAGCGCAACAATAGTGCACCGGTAGCCAATGGTCCAGTGGATAGGAGACCAAATTTCCGGAGTAGTCGGATGCATAGAGGCGGAGGAAAGAGCGCAAACGGAACGGTTGCTCGTCACAACCGATGAACTGGAGACGGCCCGGTCAAGGGTCCGGTGCCTCGAACAAGACTTGGATCATATCACAGGAGATATGGCCAAAATGGCCTTAACCGCAACGTAGGTCCAAGCACCGGTGACTCCGGTTGATGTACAGAAGAATAAGACCCCGGAGACACAAACTGTCCCAGAGAAAGAGGCGGCGCAAGCCCAAGAGCGTGCGGAATTACGAGATGAGCTAGCCGCACAAGAAGCATTACGGAGCCGCGAACGCGACTTGAAGAAGGCGGCCAAAGAAGAATTAAGAAAGACTGTTGAGAACCTTCGTCATGCAGAGGAAAACCTGCGTAAAGGACATCATGCTTACAACCGGCTGAAGGAGGAAAAAGAGAAAGTGCTGCAGGAAAAAGACAAGCTGCGACGGATGGCGGAAACGGAAATTGAGCGGCTGAAGGAAGAGCTCCGGCAACAGAAGAACCGGGAGGACCGCGCGCGCCGTCAGATAAACCAAAGGCTGAAGCAGAAGACTGATGATTTCGATCATTTGCATCGGGACTACAAGCAGCTGGAGACGGAGCATCAACAACGGATGGCCGAGCTCTGGCAAGAGGTTGATAAGGCCACAATGGCACTCGCCGAAGAACGAGCGGAAAGTTCCAGGCTATTGGAGGAAGCGGCGAATGACCGGATGGAGCTCCACAAACAGAACCATGAAGACAAGGAAAGAGCAACAATGGTACTACAAAGGTTGCAAACAACCTATCAAACTCAATTGTCGCATTATAGGGAGCAGGAGGCGGACACGGTTCAAATCATCAAGTAGTTGAAGGAAGAGCGACAAGCCGCAGAAAATAAATCACAGATGGGAGCCGAACGGATCCAGTGCATCCTCCGGTCATGGCTCACTAAAACCAAAAGCTTGATTGATGATAGTTGTGTGCGTTGGTGGGCAAAATGGGCGTAGAATACCGCGGAACTCCAATTGCTTAGGGCGGACGTTGAAAACCGGCGAAAGGAGGGCGACGACTGCTATATGCTGACCTTGGAGGACTTCACCACCATCAGGGAGGAGCTGGCGGATGAACAATTGGTGCAGGTCCGATAGCTCGTAGCTCAACTGGACGATGATCGGTTGGAGGCTCAAATCCAGTTTGAAAGCTATGAGCGATCCCGGCTCCGAGAAGAAAAAGCGCGAAAAACGACAACGGTCAACCTTAGTGATGAGGAACCGTCGCCGGCGCAAAGACAGGAGGGGGAACATGCCGGGGTTAGTCAGCCACAAACAACTCCGACGGAGGAACCAACGACGGAAACACCGGTGCCAGAGCGATAAACGGAGCAGCAGCCACAGCCACAAACGGAACAACAACAACAACAACCACATCAGGAACAACAGATTCCCGACGAGCCATTGGAAATTTTGGAGCAAAGTATTCTGGACATTTTGGACGAAGCGTAAAAGGGCCGGATAGTGGGTTCGACGTACAAGGTACTATCCCACGGGCGTGCCATGTGTTACCGGCCGACGAAGAAGGCTTAAGGAGGTCCAAACCAGAGTGTGAAAGGAATAGTTATTCGGGAACTGTTGTAATTAGTAGTCTTACTATATACATATTATTATATAAGAAGATGTGGATGGACGAACCAGAATCGGTATGCCGATCTGGATCTGGAACGATTCCGTAAAGGTGCTGTTTGACACCGTTTTGTATTTCGCATCGGAGACCTATATAAAGGCCCGGTTACAATGTAATCAGGAGCGGATAATTAATAAAGTGTATTGTCTTAATCTTCAAGTGTTGATTACCGTTTTGTGTTTATTGTTATATCTTACGCGTGTTAATTACGGATGGCTAAGTAATCGATTAAGGTCTAATTAAGCGTTGAGCCGTAAGTCATTCTGTCGTACCACCCTTTGGTGACGTGTCTTAAGTGGACACCCTGTGTTAGGTTGTTGTCTGGCCCTAGCAATAACATTGGGTCGATCAATGTTGGCATTGACGACGAAGAAATGGTGCAGATATGCCTCAGAGGCTTAACACCTCGATTCAGCACAATAAGGTCTGTCGTCCTCGCGAGAGAGAATCCTCCCACCTTTTCCAATCTCCAGTCAATATTGTTGGTCGAGGAAAATCACGTCTGACAAAGGAGCAACGCACCAGAGGGTCATATGCTCTACACACAATCGGATGTTAGAAGAAATTTCGGTCGTGGAAATAGAGCTCAATTCAGACAAGGTCATCACTGTCGGCAGACCCAAGAGCATAACTCCCACCAATGGCAAGCGGACAGGAACAATCCCAGAGAGTTCAGCAGAAGGGGGAGTCATCACGCCAGACCAAGAAATCATAATAACCCAATCAAATGTGGATATTGCGGAAAACTCAGTCACTGCAAAGAGGAGTGTCGAAAGAAGAAGCGAGAGTCGGCTTCAACCAGCCGACAACTCAGGAATTACGCATCGAATCCCGACTACGACGATCGTAGCGGAATGTTCATGATGAGGCACAAAGTGCACTCAATGGCGACACAAGGTGAAACAAGCACCACGCCCTCAGAGAATGTATGGTTTGTTGACTCAGGAGCATCTAACCACATGACGTCTCATGAAGATTGGTTTCGAGAATTACAAAAAACGGAACGTCCCGGATATGTCGAGATAGGTGATGACACGACTCATCCAATATAGCATATCGGGAAAGTCCCATTCGGAAACGACGACGAACAAACCTACCTCAAGAACATACTACATGTTCCTACCATCACGAAAAACTGGTCTCGGTCGGCCCGATTATCGAACAAGGAATGCAAAGTACGATTCAACAATGATGGGTGTTTTATCGAAAGAGGTGATCGAGTCATAGCTCATGGCCATCGTGAAGGCCGTATGTTTATCCTCAAATCGAACGAGGTAAAATCGGCCATGTTTGCAAAGGGCCTCAAAGTCAAAACCGACCTAAACTTGTGGCACAAGAGAATTGGCCACATCAACCTCCAGAAGCTTCAGAACATGCAATTGAAAGGAGTTGTAATCGAACTCCCGAACTTTAGCGAGAAGGAGATTACAGGCGTATGCGAAGCGTGCTAGTTCGGAAAGTAACACCGACATCCATTCCCGAAAGAGCGGAATGTGAGCAAAGGGATCCTGGATGTCGTACATTCAGATGTATAGGGACCGTCCTAGACAACCACACTCGGCGGATGCCGATATTACGTCACGTTCATCGACGACTTCTCCAGGCACACATGGATCTACCCGATGAGACAGAAGAGCGAAGTGTTCAGACACTTCCAGAGGTCCAAAGGAAGTCGAAAAATCTACGGGTCGGCACGTACACTACCTTCGATCAAATGGAGGCAAAGAATATTTCTCGGATGAGTTTATGGCGTATCTCCAAAAGGAAGGAACCCGACGAGAATTTTCATGCCGTCACACACCTCAACAAAATGGCGTAGCCGAGCGGAAGAGCCGGCACATAGTAGAGGTTGCACGGGCAATGATGAACAAGAAGAACTTGCCGAAATCATATTGGGCAAAAGTGGCGAACACGGTCATATACCTCATGAACAGGTGCACAACCTCGGGAGTACACGACACAACCCCTAATGAGAAGCTTCTTGGTAAGAAGTCGGACTTATCACATGTCCATATTTTCGATGATACGTGACAAAAGCTCGACCCGAAGTCGGAGAAATGTATCCTCGTGTGGTACTCGCTCGAACAAAAGGGGTACAAATGCTACAATCCATCTACCCGAAAAGTTCGAACAATTCGAGATGTTGTTTTCAACGAGTTCGCATCCTGGTACGCACCATTGACAGCTTCGACTCTGATTTCGCTCAACCCTAAATCCGTCGAAATAGAGATAGAAGCCGAAGATCGGCTCACGCGCATGTTCGAAGAAAGCCCAATTACGACGAGGCTTACTGGGCCACAAGAGCCTCTGAGCGATCAAAGCACATCTCGGCCGAGTCCGAAGTTGGACAAAGGGAAGGCGAAAATGCCGGAGTATGAAGACGATCACTTCGACGAAAATGAATCGACTCACTCCCTCGATAGTGAGTTCGAAGGCCTCAACATCCAGACAAATGGAGTGAAGAAAGCCTTAGTATCCATGAATGAAAAGCTATGCCGGTCCACCCAAGAAAAGAACCCCGTAAGTTGATGTGGCTATAACGGTTATATGGCGTACCATTACGCCTTTATGATGAAGGTAGCGACAATACGGGAGCCAGAAACATTTTCCGAAGCTGCGAAGGACCCCAGATGGGTTGAAGCGATGAATGAGGAGATGCAAGCACTCTCCAAAAACAAGACATGGGATCTTGTCCCCCACTGACCGCACAAGAAGGCGATTGGCTGTAGATGGATTTACAAAGTGAAACACAATGCTGACGGCTCCATAAATCACTTCAAAGCACGGATCGTTGCGAAAGGATACGCACAAATGCATGGAGTTGACTACGAAGAGACCTTTGCCCCATTGGAAAAGATGACAATTGTGCAGACCGTGGTTGCAATCACAACAACAAAAGGGTGGCCCTTCCATCAGATGGACGTAAAGAATGCCTTCCTCCAAGGGGAATTAGAGGATGAAGTGTACATGATTCAACCACCCGGCTTTGAATCACGCAATCATCCGAATGTCGTGTGCCGATTCAAGAAGCCACTCTACGACCTCAAACAAGCACCACGTGCGTGGCATTCGACGATCACACAATATCTTCATCAAATTGGATTTCGAATGTCAAAATCTAATAATTCTCTGTACATCCGAAACGAATCGGATAGCCCGATTGTCATCATCCTATACATGGATGATTTGGTCATCAGAGGAAAGGATCTCGCTGAGATTAACAAGGTCAAAACACTTCTCTCTGACAGATTTGAAACGAAAGACCTGCATGAGCTCCATTACTTCATAGGCATCGAAGTAATTTGAACACCAATCGGGATAATGATCTCACAACGACACTATGTCCTCAACTTACTCTACAAGTTCGGGATGACGGAGTGCAAACCTGTGTCCACCCCGCTTGACCGTAATCTCAAGCTTGATGTCGATTTTGGCATAGTCGAGTGCGAGCCAACTCAGTATCGTCAATTGATCGGCAACCTCATCTAGCTAACCATTACGGGACCCGAACTCAGCTATTCAGTCGGCCTACTTAGCCAAATCGTGCAAACTCTGCGAGATATCCATTTCGATTGCACTAAGCGAGTATTATAATACATGAGGAGCACAATGGATTACGTCATCCTTTACGCATTGACCACACCAATTCGATTCGAAGGGTACACAAACATAGGTTGGGCAGGTTATAAAGCGGATAGACGGTAACAATCGGCAACGGTTCGGTTTGAACCGAACTGCTAAACCACGGTTTAATGGTTTCAACGGTTCGGTTCGGTTTCAACTGTTAAAAAACGTGGTTTAAATGGTTCTTTATTTATTTGTTTTTAAAAAATAATAATTTAAAAAATATATATATAAATTGTTTTTAAACAAACTTTTCATTTTTAGACCTTATTCTCACATTTTAGGAACATCTTAAAAAAAAATTAAAATGAAATATTATCAATTTAAAATAAAATAAAATTTGACCTATGTTGAAAACCGAAACCGAACCACGAAACCGCGGTTTTTACGGTTGAATGGTTTAAAGGTTTGAAAAAGGTTTAACAGTTTCGTGGTTCATTTTGGTTCGGTTCAAGTTTCAAAAAATTTAAATAGTTCGGTTTGGACCCTCTCAAACCGAACCAAATCATTGTTGATTGTTAATAGACTGTCAACATCAGGATTTGTCTTCTCCCTCGACAACGGAGCAATCTGATGGAGTAGCAAGAAGCAACCGACAGTTGGACTGTCGAGCACGGAGGCCGAATACAGGGGCGCGACGGTCGCTGCGTGCAAAGCCGTATGGCTCAAGCGTATAATGAAGGATCTTATTCGTCTATACTGCGACAACATGAGTAATATCTACCTAGCACGGAACCTCGTATTCCACGCGCGGACTAAGCATGTCGAAGTGCACTACCACTTCATTTGCGAACACGTGCAGGCCAGAGATATCGACTTCAACACATCAGCACAAATTTACAGGTAGCCGACATTTTCATGAAAGCCTTGGGTATCGACAAGCTTTGGCAGTTCGCGACGAACCTTGGCCTATCTATTCTAGACCAGTCGAGCTTGAGGGGGAGTACAAAACAGTGAATCGATCGATTGATCAAAGCCGAACAAGGAGTACGCAACTGGAAAAACTGAATAATCGAAATTCGAAGTGTTCCAAAGACCGATCCGAAATAACTCTTCAAAAACCCGGAAGTTGTGTTCGAAGGGGCGTGTTGAGAATCGAACTCAACTTCCCATAGGAATAGGTTTCACACTAGCTCATGGAAATACCGGGCTAGTTTTGTAAATAGTAGAAAGGGTCTTTGCCCTAATTTAGTTGGTATTTAAACCAACATTTTGTAACTTTGTTACTAGTGGATGTATTCTGTTGGATGATAATATACAGTCCTCTTGGTTAAAGAGCTCTCTCACTCATTCTCTCAGTTGCATACATACACACACACACAGTCCTTTTGTTGCATACAATCTAGCCAGGGAGCCCAAAGGTCCCAGAAACTACTCTCCTTTCTTTACACTTTTCTATATTATGGTTAAAGTGGACGCCATAGGTTCATGTTCTACGTGATCATTTTATTTCATTGCCCTCGTAATATGTAGACAATATAACATGAATGTAATTATTTTAATATTTTATGGTCTTTACATATAATTCATTAATCTTACTTTAGCTTAACATTATTTTAATAACGTAAGTGTCATATGTATTTATCTTTCTGTGGATTTACATTGCGAAGCCTTCCTACTTCATGACAACATAACATGGCCAATGAAGACATCAATACTGGCAAGAATACAAATGACCAAGTAAAGGGAATAAACGTAGGAAAGAAAAGAGAAAAACATTTTAAAGCTATAGGCTAAAAGGGCATTTGAATGTGAAAGCTTGCAAAACATCATGTTTCAAAGCTATAAAAGCCACTTTTTGTGACTCTCGAGTTTCATCATCGATCTTTATACTTTTGCCCTTTCTACAATCTAAGTTGCAACCCTCTTACTCCCTTGTCTTACTACTAATACCCACCCATAAGGTATCAAACCTTAACCATTCCTCTTCTTGTATATATTGTGCTAATGAATTTTAATCGAAGTGCATGGTTACTATCTCATTGTATGATATTGTCTTACCAATATTGGTACTTAATGCTTAAGCCCTAACTAGGCTCTAGTTAACATTTTGCCTAAGTTATCATGTGGGAAAAGCAAGCGAGAATTCACAATATTAGGGTAGATGAAACTAATGGCTCGAGGATGACTGATGATCATTCTCGCCCCTCGACCACTTATAGGACATATAACGGTCTAGACTTTGACCCCCTCGACCAACGAATCCGATAAGAGGAGGGAATCCCTATGGATCAAAGACATGACATGCCCTTGGTGCGAGACACCTTGAGGTGACTTGAGATGCTACATAGGCTTTGGACAACAAAGAGAATGTCACTTTTCCCAAGTGCTTCAAATTTGTCACGTGACATGAAGGAAAGCATGTACAGAAGTTTTCTAGTTGGGAGTTCGATATAGTTTTGGTAACATGCGGGACTCGATCCACACATTACGCATTCAAATGTGAAGATCAAGGACTCATGAAATCTCGATCCCAATTATTTGCGAGCATTTGAATATGAGGGGATACAATAGTAAATATGTCGGCACTCGTTTTATTATAAGTCCTTGAGACTCACTTTTGTTCTTATGGGATTAGACAACATGAGAGCGCATTGAGAAGCATTATGACCTCCCGATTGTTCGTCCAATTCCACGATTGATGGACGATGTGTCGATTCACGACGCATAATCATAAACTTAGACACCTTGAGCATAAGAATCGGCAACGGTTCGGTTCAATTTGGTTCGAGAGTGTCAAACTCAAATCATTATTAAAGAAAAGAAACTTATACAAAACCATGAAACCATTTTAACTGAAACTGTTTAGACCAAAACCCTTCAAACTGAACCTTGCAAAAAATCCAACGCGTTAAAACCCATGGTTTCGGTTTGCAAGTTAGGTCAAAATTCAAAAATTCAAAAATAATTTCCAATATTTAAAAAATTTAAAGACTTTTCCTAAAATGTCAAATTTAGGCGTAAAAAATGAAAGGTTTCTCAGAAAAATATTTAAGAAAATAATCAAGTGGCAACCTTAAATTGTCAAGCCGTTTAAACCACGGTGTCAAACCATTGAAACCGAATTGAACAGTTGGCCCCCAACCCGAAACGAACCGTTTAAAAAACCTTGAACATGAACCGAACCGAATCGTTTAAACCGTTAACCCTTGGTTTCGTGATTCGATTCCGTTGTCGATTGCAGCTTGAGCCAATGCATAGAGCCCACCCGTGTAACAATAACATTCGAAGGTATGGCGAATTATTTCTCGGGAGTGTTATTTGTTTGGGGGACGGGAAGGCCCTGGCAGAGACGGAGATGTTCTTCATGCCTCATTCATTCATCATGATTCATATCATAAGGTTTCCTTTTATTTCTCCATATGCCCTCGGCGAAACCCTCCAACAGGAGAGACGTGTGAAGTAGAAGTGGTTGACCGAGGGCATCAGATGGAAATAATGAAAACACAGGGGTATCTCCAGCCTTCTCGGAGCTATGACAGAGAAGAAGAAGACGAAGAAGCAGAAGACGAAGAAGACGAAGAAGCACGCCCGCCATTGGAGACACTGCCTTTCCTTCATTTCCTTCCCTATTTTTCTGTTCCTGCATCCTCGTCTCCCTGTCGATTAGTCCACACGAAAGCCATCCCCACGTCTTCGCTCGCAGGTAAATGTCATCACATACAGAGAGCGAGATAGATAGATAGATAGATAGATAGAGAGAGAGAGAGAGAGAGAGAGAGAGAGAGAGAAGAAAACCTTAGAGATGTAGTTCAGTTATTGATTCCCCCGCGGTCTCGATGAACTCATTAGAGAGGTATGGAGAGCGGAAGTTAAGAGAGAAAGAGAAAAAAATTCTGAGTGTGAAAGGCAGTTTTTTGAGTATTTCCCTGCTTTTGAATATCACCTGATGGCTCCTGCTAAAAGCTTAAGGAGAGGAACAGAAGAAATAAAAAGAGCGAATGCATTTGTTTGGAGGCCGAAAATAGGTGATTGCTATGAGAAACAATGACATAATTCTAGAGCATCCAAAAGTACCTGTGGGCATCAACCCCAAAATAAAACGAAAATCGTAGTGCTAGGACCAAAGTTACTATCATCGTGTGATAAAAACTTTAGGAGAGTAACAAAAAATAAAAAATGAGCGAATGCATTTTTTTGAGGCCTAAAATGAACAATTGCTACAACAAATAATGTCATTAGTCCAGAACATCCAAAGCTATACTGTGGGCATGACCCTCAAAATGAAACAAAAAATATAGAACTAAAACCAAAGCTGTAACCATCATGTGTCAAATCATAGAAGTTTCAGATATAATGCAACGAAAAAAGGAAGTAAGAATCCTAGAGCTAGGAGACCAGCATTTAAGTCGATGCGTAGTGATATCCGATAGAAAGTTGAAAGAACATGACTATGAGAGAGTTACCATGAGTAGAAAACTAGAGATAGAAGATGTGGGAAGTGAAGAAATGTTGCTTTGAAAGAACATAACATGAATAGAATGTTGGAAAAAATCATTGCATAAACTTTGTCTGATGGTGTTGATATTTGCTGGCTGAAACCTGTATGGTAATGCTCGCTGATTCCCTGCATCCTCCGAAGTAGGCTGTCCTTTTTGTGAAGATCCATGTCTGTAATGCATAGAGACAGAAAGAAAGAAAGCTATGTTAAGGTCTTTAAATAGGCTAAATGGGGTAGAAGACAAAACAAGAGATTACATCTTACAATGTTTTCTCATCCCTGAGAACAACAAACAAAATAAGTACAACCAAAAATATGATATTAAAGATTCTATATATCTAAAAACTTTTATCAATGAAATTTTTGTGTCTGCAAAATCTCCAAAATCGGGTGCTCCAATATGGAGAGTTTTCCAAAGCGAGAGAACCGTCTTCAGTGCCGGGTGGTAATGGTGTTTATTTGTAGGTGACAGGGGTGATGAGGCTGTGGTTTAGGGGTTAGGGTTTACGTGTACAACACATTGCGATTGCCTGATCTATTGGAACCCCTTTCAAGTGTCTTGGTTGAGAATCCACGCGTGCACTACTTAATTGAGTTGTAGCCTGAGCAGCGACGTGGTTAAAGAAAGTTGTATTTTTCATATGTTGATGAGCAAGTTGTATTTCGCATATGTTGATGGGCTGTTGTGGTTGTACTGATATTGTCCAGCAAGAGATCCTGAGCTTCCTGTCACTTTACGGAGTGCATGAGATAGATGTGTACCCACATAAGGCCTGATAATTAGTCCATCCAGCCACATAACGGTGTCTTGTACTGGGCAGTCTTCCTACCAAAAGATCTTGTGGGGCTGATGCATGTTCTTTCACTTTCCAATTTAACGATATCAGCTTGGATCACTCTATTCAACTTCACTTAAAGAACCAAAGCCTTGATAATGTTACTCCTAGATATGTATAGGATCGTGTGTATGCCAACCTTTTCTCTCCCAAGAATTCCTCGTTTGATCTTGTTATCCGTGCTTGAATGGTGTTAAAGGCCATGACTTTGGTTTTCTGAAGATTGACTGACAAATCCTTGTCTGTACAAAACGACTTTAAAGCATCTAGATATCTTTGTAGGCCCTTCAGAGAGTTGTAGATCAACACAAAGGTATCATAAGGTCTATTACAGAGGGAAATGAAATGAAGTTACATCCACCTTCAAATAGGGAATTCACCTGATATAAACAACACTATGATCAAAGCACAGTGATATAGGGACCGTGGTTACAACCTACATGATGTGTTATGCCAGGGATACAAAAAATAAATTTGGGAGAGCTAGGCAGTGAGTGGAATACCAGTGTCTATGAGAAGTCTTATAGGATGGCAATACATGTTTTGGATGTCCATAGTGAAAATCTACAAGTAGGTCGTGTTTGGTCTTGAGCTATGATACCATATATTCTCTGGTGTAGGCACCTTCTACTATTTGAGTCCTCATATTTCTACATGCATCTGAACCGAGCCAGCTATCCTTCTTTGAGATGCTTGTTGGTTGGTTTGTAAAAAGTCAGACGTCTGCCTTTGTATAGACTCTCTACATACTGATCTGTTTCTCTTCAAGAACGCCACTTTAAATCTGCATATCTCTAGAATAAAGAGTTTCAACCATCCTTGATAATAGAAATCCACAACTTTGGAATGTTGCCTCAAGATATCACGAGTTCAATCCCTGCACTCTGTATTCATTTCATAAATTAGTGACATTCAAATCCAGATCTTTGGATTAATAAAAACTTGGTTTATCCTTGGGGACATTCCACTAAGTGTTTTTACATCATCTTTTTCTCAACATTTTTGTAATTGCAGTGAATTGATGCTAATACCAGTTAAATGAGTTTTCTGCCATACTGAAGAGAAAATGGTTGAAGATGGACAATCAGAAGATTTTGAAACAAAGACCAGTGATGAGGAGAGTGAGTTTGATGAAGATTCATACTCATCTGAAGAGGAGGATTCTACGGTAGAGGTATTTAGTCTAACTCAGGGATCCTTTTGTATTTCCATTGCTTACTCATGAAGAGTATCATTAGAACATTGATTTAGTAATGTCATTACTTATTCATGAAGAGAATCATTGGAACATGGATTTTGTATTGAGGCATCCTTATTCATGACGAAAATGATCAGGAAGGTGGTTTTCTATGTCATTGCTATTCATGAAATAATTGTTGGATTGCTGATTTCTGAAGAGATTCGTTGAACTGTTGATTCTGTTATTGCTCATGAAATAAATCGTTGGATTGCTGATGTCTGAAGAGAATCATTGAACTGTTGATTTTATATTGTCGTTGCTTATTCTCGAAGGGAATTGCTGGAATGTTGATTATGTGTTTCACTCAAATGTAGGTTGCTTTTACAGACGATGAAGTTCAAGATCTTATAGATGAACTTTTGGTAGTTGAGAGCAAGGTTTGTTGGCACCCTGTTCTTGAAATTGTTTTAATGTAGTACAAAATATTATTAACTAGATGCCTGTGTTAACAGGCAGCTGAAGCTCAGGAAATGCTTGAAGAAGAGTCTTTAGCTGCTCTTAGGGTTGAAATCAAGGAAGAACTCTCTTCAAATGTTCTTAATTATGAGGTTGAACAAATCACATTATTGAACTCTATAGGATTTTTTGGGAAGATATCCACATTTTCATCATATTAAATTGTCTTGGTCGATCTTTTGGCAAAAAGAAGCTTGATAGAGCTGTTGATGAGGAGATGCACACCTACATAGAGCAATGGCAAGTAACACTTGATGAGTTGGAAGATCAGAGCAGCCTTCTACAAGTTAGTTTACCAATGAGAGATTTAACTTTATTTTGTTTTTGAGTATGGTCTAAAGGTTAACTATTCTTCCACCATCATTAACTTGTAAGTGTTCATAGGAAAGTCTTGATGCAGCTGGAGTAGATCTTTCGGATCTTTTCAAATGGATCGAGAAACAAGCACCTCAAGGTTGTAGTACAGAAGCATGGAAAAGAAGGACTCACTGGGCTGGGTTGAATGCCAGTGATGAAGTTTCTACTGCCATTAGAAAAGCTGAACAAGATCTGAATCTTCGTAGACCAGTGAAAAGGTGATTCACACTTCAAAGAAGTACTTTCTTCCTTCAATGATGAGTATTCTTTTAAAATATGAGGTATTGCATAACATTGTGATTGTGATATTTTTGGATCTCATAGGCCAGATGTCTCTCTAGGAGACATGAATATAATCTTTCTTCCTTTCTATGTACATTAGTCATTCATTATTGCATATATTCAAGCTGTTGAACTTTAGGATGCTAGAGTAGAAAGAGATTTCTCTTTTGCTACTCGTAATGGCAAGTGAACATCATCAATTGTAATCTTTGTTAGGTCATGTAGGTCGTTATGGTTTTTTAGAGACATTAATATACCTTTCGTTTTCATTTTGGTGAAATCAAAATTTGTTATGTTGGAACTTTGAAGGCATCATGGAAAGTCTATGGAAGAAGGAGCTAGTGGGTTTCTAAGGAAAAGGATTTTAGATGGTTCTACTTCGGCTACCTCAAAGATGGAAGCAGAGGGTAATGATGGATGGGAGTCTATGGATGATCTATTTGAGAGTGGAGGAGAGATAGAAAAGTGGAGTGGCTTTGGAACCAAGTCATGGGCCTCTGTGTATCTTGCTGCTACACCAGAGCAAGCGGCACTCCTTGGTGTACCTGGAGCGGACAAAGTAATACTGGTTGCCTTACCTAGCTATATATTTAAGTTATTTGCAATTATTATGTCATTAGAAATGAAATAATCTTTTCCAAACTATCTGATTTTAGCATTTCTTCTCAAACTACCTCAGCTAATGAATTTCTCATTGTATCTATTTATGATTTTTCTTCTTTGTCTCCTTGATCAATGCATTTCTATAAATTTGACATGTATCTTAGCTATTTTGAAGGTTGTATGAGCAGTGTATTAATAAAAAGGAACCTCATTTTTAACATTTGGGATCATGTTCTCCCCATTTCTGCCAATGTTGATCCCTTACATTTCAGTTGCAATAGCAACTATGCATATATATATTTCCGGATTCAACCCCCACCATTAGGGATGCCTTTATTTATTAATGGAGCTTGTCTAACAAGGATTGATGATGTATGTATATGTGTGGCTTTTGATGATACAGTTATTTAACTCATTCATTCCATCCCCTTTATGTTGCTTGCTTGTGGATCGCTAGGACAGTTGATTATCTGTGATTTTTTTTTTTCTGAATTTAATTGCTACAAATTGCTCTCAAAGTTAATGTGGAAAATTGATTGATAACTTTGCAAACCAAAATGTTGTGCCAACTTTGTTTATGTGCAAAACTTATTAGTTTTTTGCATGTTCTTTTGCAGGTAGAAGAAATAATAGACCTGGATAAGTGTAAGAAAGACTTTCTTACTGCGGCAGCCATAGCCAGTGAAAAGGAAATTGGATTTACAGAGCAACAAAAAAGAAATATCCGGAAGGTATATGAAAAGTATATGTTTAACCTCTTGTCTTTTGATATGTATATGAGTGTTAAAACATTGTTTGCTTACGGTTATCATGCAATGAATAATTTCTGACAGGTTGGGGAAGAGGAGGATATCAAGAAAACAAGAATAATCGACCGTTTTATATTGCAGCGCAAGCGGAAGAAGAAAACTAAGGTTTGAAAGCCTTTGTATGATTTGGTAACTGCTTGAGTTTTTGGTAAAAATAGCTAATCTAATTTGTTCCTCAAAAAAAGTTTGATGAAGGTGCTAATGAGCAGACCAAGGCTTCAAACGCTGCATCAAATGGAGGTGTCAAGCTCTCACAAATGGTATATGTTAGGCAATATTAGACAAATGGCAGTGAATAAGAAAGTGTGATGCTTTTATATGCTCTTAAGGTTTCTGTTCTTGAATTAGGATGTTCCGCAGGAACCATCACAAATGTGCAAAACAGGTGAAGATTCCAGTTACTGTTTGAGAAACGACAGAATTATCATCAACATTGAGAGTGATGAAGA
The DNA here is from genome assembly GCF_043228905.1 of Azolla caroliniana. Lineage (NCBI taxonomy): Eukaryota > Viridiplantae > Streptophyta > Polypodiopsida > Salviniales > Salviniaceae > Azolla > Azolla caroliniana. Next base: position 20,287,896 of record NW_028230447.1, on the reverse strand, counting down.
GCAAGTTCCAAAAGAAGTAAGGAAACCAGCATATTGCCAAGAAGGAAATCAATTTAGTTTCCCAGATGAGAATGGTGTACACAAAACTAGAACATCTATGGGTATGAGTAATTTTCCAATGGAGATTGATAATAAAGGGAAGTCTTTCTGCAAGGACATTGAAGTAAGCAGAGAACTTGCAATTGTCCCACATGGCTTCAATTTATGCCAAGATGGTAATGCTCTTGCCATCATTTCTAAAGAGGGGGACACAGACTTCATGTGTACAGTTTGTGGCGAGAAGTTACACTGTCATCAGGTGCACAAGCACCCTTTTTTATCTGTTATTGTTTGCCGGTCTTGCAGACAGTCATATTCAAAGGCTCGATTTACTAAGGTTAAAAGTGGATATTTTATTGCTTAATTCATAAAGTGTTGGAGTTCTTTATATATTTATAAAGCTTTATAACATACCTTGTCTTTTGCAGGATTCAACGGGATCATATAATGAATGCTGCTGGTGTGCATGCGGTGGAAATGTAATTATGTGTGAACACTGTGATAAAGTTTTTTGTAGTGAATGCATAACCCTCAATTTTGGGGCAGGGGAGCTTGAAAGAATTATGTCTACCGAAGAATGGATATGTTACTGCTGCAATAATGAAGTAATGAAGCCTAAAATAGAATCTTTCAGGAAAGCAAATGAGCTTTCATCATCAAACTTTGGTGGTTTGGATGATGATGATCATTTTGAATTGAGGTATGGATAGATGTTGGGGTTTCTTACTGTCCAAATGTTGAATGAGAATCAGAATACTGTTTAATTGATTTTCAATAGCTTGATTTGGTTGTACCACTGAGAATGCTACTTGTAGTTGATATTGTGAATGCTGTTAAACCACCAAGAACATCAGTATTCACATATGAGTTTTTGCCTTCGATAAAGCAAGGTCATTGTATGCGTGTATTAGTGACGGACTAACAGTTGATGGAGGGTTTTTGAGATCTGAAACTTGAAATGGAGGAGTATCGCTAGCCACACACAGAGTTAAAATAGTTTAGGCCATCTGCTATTCATTCAGTTAGGTGTTGCCTCTTAAATAGTGTGTATGTTACGAATTCTAGGCCATCACGATATATGGGATAAGTAGTACGCATGTAAGATAGCATTGTTCCCCTCACAGATGTTACGAGAGCTTGCATTATCTGTTAATGTTTAAGAGTGATGATGAAAGTTTTGCAACATGATGCATTTGGGCTAATGTTTTATGGATATCTGTCTCTTATATACATGCCTTCTATTTGGTGATCTGTATTGTCTTATGCAGAACAAATGAGAGACGACGTAAAAGGCTCCGCAGAATTTTGGATGATGATGAGCTTGAAGAGTCTACTATACTCAAACAAAAGCTTGAAAGGGTATTATACCTTATATTCATGGATTAGTTAATTGTAATAAATTTGATTGGAGTTTTAGAGTATGGCATCAGTGTTTGAATTACAGATCATGCTATTAGAAGAGGAAACCTTTCATGCATTTAAGAAAGCTCGCAATAGCTTAGTCATAATTTATTCCTGTGAAAATCCGCACGATGCTCATGTTCTACGGATAATGTGCACGTTGTCTCTCAAGAGAATCAAAGGCTGCATATCCACGAGAAAGTCAAGCACAAGCAGCTTCCCATAAGGAGAACTCAGGCCATATAAATGTTATTTCTAGGTATGTGTAGGGTTGTGCATATCTTTTTCCTGTCCAAAAAATTCTGGTTCTAACCTCGTTACCCATGCTTGATTGGTGTTAAGCATCGTCACTTTTATCTAGGCTTACCGACAAACCTTTGTAAAATGGTTAAGGTGTTTAGATGTCTTTTTTGTTCTTGAGATTAGGAGATTAGCACGATTTTATAAGCATATTGTAATTTCTGTATAACTATACATGCTAGGCATGGTCCCAGACCACCAAATCACTCTATGTAATGCGATACCTCATTCATCTAGAGGCTGAAGAGAGTGGTGATAGTGGGCATCCTTATTTTATTCCAATTGTGCTAGCCACAGCTGCTAATAACCCATTGGGAGATCACACTTTTTCTGAAATGGATTCAAACATTGCATAGATTCCCCATTGTATTATATCTATGGGGATACCAAGGGTGTCTAGCCGCTGCATGCGCTGTGCATGTGGTAGAATGTGAAAGGCTTTTTGGAAATCCACCAAGGAGCAATAAATCCTTGGGCTCTGCCCTCTGTGGTATGTGATTCAAAGTCGTGAAAACCTTAGGAAAGTCCATTTTTCCAGCTGAACAGCAGCCATTCCTCTCTGCCCATACAAACAATTCTGACTCTAGGATTGAGCCATATAGTTTTGTGAATTAATGTCCAATCATGATTTTCCTATAATTGCTTGCCATCATCAGTCTACACTCTTGAAGATTGGCACAAAGGTATGTTCTATCCAGCTAGTAGGGAATCCTTCACATATAGCTCTATTAAAGATATGTGCTAACAACGGGAGCAAGGTGTGTCGATCATAGATAAAGTGCTAATGTACCAAGCCATCATGATCTTGGGCCTTATCAAATTGCAACTGATAAATTTCCTTTCTTACATTTTGTGGAGTAAAAATGGTGGATTCATGTGGGTGTGAGCCGCATGGGGATAACATATAGTACATTTTCATATTCATGCAACCCCTGAGGCGAGGTCAGTTGTGTGGTAGGTTGCTAGTCATCGAACATTTTCCATGCTTTTTTACTTTCTTGTCCGAGGAACAAACGGTACACATGTGGTTCAATTTAGCCAAATATGATCTCTTCTTCTTCCCCACAAGGTGTTGGAAGGTTTGTCTTGCTTGTTTGTGTGTACAAATTCCCAAAGTTACTTAATATTGCAAGTGTCTCCTTGTATCAAAAGCCACCTGCATCTGCCAGGAAGTGACAAGAGGAAATTAGATAACTTTGATGAAATTAACATCCTTGAACTATTGTTGATGGAAAGAAACAAAGACACCTATCACTGCCTAAGAGATTGGCCAAATTTGAGTACATCAGAGTATTTTGAAAGTGCGCAGTGGCATTCCTTGGCATAAATGTCTAGAAATAGAGGGATACATGCTCTGTTTTCTTAGTGGCCTTCAATGTTTTGTAATGAAGATGTTCAAATCAGAAAGCTTGAGATGGTTGTGAGTACTTTTACGTAAGATTTATGCAAATGGTTTTAAGATTCCCAAAAACATGATGAAATATAGAATTTTTTCCTGGAAACACAATTGAACCTAAGCAATTGTGGATTTGACATGGGGTTTGTTTGTGAGTTCCAGAGCCTACAGGAATTCATAAAATATGTGTACATGTTGTATATTATTTGAACTTTGATTTATTTTACTTCACAACAACTCTCTTATTGGCTGAACAATGATTTTAAATGGTCAAATAGGAGAGAAAGGAGCGATTGGCTAGGTTGCGTGAATCTGCTACAAATAGTAGCGTATTGCCAATGAGCTCCTCAATGCAAGAATGTCCGATCAATGTTGCAAGGGATGCAGATGAGGAGGAGGTTTTAATTCCTTTCGGAATTGCAAAATTCTTAAAACCTCATCAGGTTAGTTTTCTATCTGTGCTTTGATTGTACTTACGTTTTGTCAAATAACATGGACTCCTTTTTTATCATGGACATTGGTGGAATAGAATAGAACCTGGAGTCCACCTAGAATATGCTCCACTTTAATAATACAAAGCAAACAATTTATGTTTCAATGCGGATATTATTTGCAGCATCCACATGAAGTCTCTGTCATTAAGAAACCAAGGAAAATTCTCTAGCATTGACCTCTGAAAAGAGCTAAGTATGACTATATGCATCGATGTAAGTCTGTTGGATTAAATGTAAAAAAGCCTGTCTTTAATACCTTACCTTTGACTTATACTTGATATTTAGAAGAGTTATGTTTTCGTACTAGAAATTCTACATGCATTTTGTGATGGTGGAATCATCCAAATTCTTAAACTTCACAGTGCAATTACATATTTTTGACCAGTTCCCAGAAATTTGATTACTGCACCCAATTCAATCTCAGCCAGAAAGTAGACTTAAATATCAAACTAATTTTGGTTTCATTTGGTCTGGATTGGCTCAACTGGATGGTACAAACGAAACTTTCTAGAGGAAAATGAACTTCTAAAACGTTAAGCAGACAGACAAACAAGAAGCAAACGCATTCAAGTAACTGCATATTAGGTGCATGTAATCGAATATCACATTATTGCTCAGCAGAAACACTGAGTGAGAATAGAAATACATGTTTGTGAAGCTGGCATTGGGTATATGTATGTGTATGCATGTCTAAGCCTGAACCATCTATCTCTTTTTTTTGTACTTTTTCGGTTTTGTAAAACCTCAACTGAATCTTCTCTTGATTAATTCTTATAACTCATATCGTCTTTGTATGCATATCTAAGCCTGAACCATTTATCTCTCTTTTTTTGTAATTTGTCGGTTTTGTAAAACCCCAATTGAATCTTCTCTCCATTTATTTTTATAACTCATATTCTTTTAGGATGAATTGGTTTCATTTAACCTGCATATTCTCATGTTCAAAATCCTGCTTCGAGCGGCATGTATGCATATACATATCTAAGCCTGAAACATTTATCTATCTTAATTCTAGCCTAAACCTTTTATTGTAATTTGCTGGTTTTGTGAAACCCCAACTGAATCTGTTTGAAAATAATCTTCTCATCCTAGTTTCCCGCTTTCAACATAATGGCCAGTTTATAACCTCTAAACCACTAGCAGCGATTTATCACCAGTGATCACATATGAAGAGGCTATTCTGATTGTGCTGTAATGACAATGTAACTGTAAATAGAGTAAAAGGGATACATATGCAGTGTAACATCTATTGTTTCCTTTTTCAAAATTTATCAGTGTTTGTGCAGATTGAAGGTGTGCGGTTTATGTGGGAGAACTGCATTGAGTCTGTGAAGAAAGTTAAATCAGGAGATCCAGGAAATGGCTGCATATTGGCACACAACATGGGTCTTGGTAAAACATTACAGGTAACATGTTTTGAGAAGTAAGCGTGTTAATTATTTTGTATCTACAATTCTAATATATCTTTGCTCTGAAAGTTATGAAGAATTTCTGGATTGGTGGGCATACGCTTAAGTAGAAACTTGCCTGCAGGTGATTGCCTTCTTATATACGGTACTGAAGAGGAAAGATCTGGGTTTAAGGACAGCCTTGATAGTGACACCTGTCAATGTATTACATAATTGGCCAGATGAATTTGAGAAGTGGAAACCTCCGGAGTGTAAAAAAATACGTGTCTATGTTCTGGATGAAGTAAGCAGGTATCTTTACTTGTTTATGTCTGGGAGCTTTTTGCTTACATATAAACTCATCTCAATTGCTTTATCAAATTCAAAATATCTTAATTCCTACTTTCATAAGCAATTCATGAATTGTAGTTTTTTCTGGCAAGCTATAACCTCAGCCCACATAGATCTCGAAAGCATGCTTATTAGTTTTTCACTCTTAATCTTGATTTTGAGTGTGTATGTATGTGTGTGTGCACGGTTATATGTTTATGGCTATGAACGGTTTTATTTTGAACAAAATGTCATCTCAATGATATGATGAAATTCCGAATGTAATAATAAAACATCAAAATACTGATTTTCATGGACATAGGGAAATATGTCAAAAACTGTACTGTGTGAGTTGGATTGCTCTTTCAATGCAGCAGAGAAAAGATGGCATGCTCTTGTTGCAGGTTGGGGGCACTCATCCTGTTTCTTTGATTTTACTCTTGGAAGTCTTATATGGTATAGGGCACAGCTATACTCAGCATCCTGAATGAGATGATTTTCCTGTGGTGGCTGTGTAAAATTTTCATTATGGCCGAGATTTTCTTGTGGGACCATGAGGTATCTTTGTAAGTCTTTACTTCAGGATTAGGCCACATGTGATTCTGAGGAACCTTTAGGTACAGTTAACACAAGCCCATTGCTCATAAGAAAGACATGGTAAGGGGACCCAATTGATTTTGTTAGTTTATGTACATAGATTGCGTGGCCTAGTTTTCACTGTATCACAAATGCTGATGGATTTGGAAAGTCGTGTCTTTATTTTTCTCTCTATCGCAAACACTGATGGATTTGGAAAGTCATGTCTTACTTCTAGTGTTTTGGAGGCATTCCTTGTGGTGATTGGGGAACTATTACTGTTTGCTTATCATCAGAAGTTCATGTTATTGTTACTTCATGCAGGAACTTGAGAAAAGATTTGTTGAATTTATGGAAAAAAACTGGTGGAGTTATGATGATTGGGTATACTGCATTCCGGACAATGTCATCAGCGAAACATATTAAAGATGACTTTGAGAGGGAGGCAGTAGACATATCACTGCAGGTATTCGGAATATTTACTGTTTCCATTTTGAGACCTAAGTCACTTAGCACTTCCTTCAGAATTGGGCTACATTGTTATTCTGATATACATTAAATGATTCGTAAGATTCATAACATTGATATAGCACATACACATTCCAGCTACAACAATGTGTCCATTGCTTTTAATAGCCTGTGAAAATTCTTGATTGAGACTGTTGAATACTGTGTTAGTTGATACCTGTAGATATGCCTAATTAGTGGAATAGCATAGGTTGGCTAATAATAAATTAAAGTCCAATTCTTCCCTTAATCTTATAAATCATGTGGCAGAATCCTGGTCCAGATATACTTGTCTGTGATGAGGCTCACATGATAAAGAACAAGAAGGCTGATATCACTCAGGCATTAAAGCAAGTCAAGACTCAGAGGCGTATTGCACTCACTGGATCACCACTGCAAAATAACCTGATGGAATACTATTGTGTAAGCATGTTTTAGTTACTGTAACAAGAAGTTGATAAGGAATTCCTTGAAACAATTAGTTTGATGGATTTTCCAGATGGTTGATTTTGTAAGAGAAGGATTTCTAGGAAGGCCTCAAGATTTCAAAAATAGGTGAATCCTTCAGTAAGACTGCAATATGTTTTATCAAACAACTTAAAAAAAAAACTGAGGATCGAAATATCTGTTCAGGTTCCAAAATCCAATTGAAAATGGTCAGCATGCAGATTCAACTGAATATGATGTTAGATGTATGAAAGAACGAACACATGTGCTACACAAACAGTTAATGGGGTTTGTGCAAAGAAAGGGCGTAAATGTTGTCGAGAAAGAGCTTCCGAAGAAAATTATATATGTTCTATCTGTCAGACTTTCACTGTTGCAACGTGCGTTGTACAATAGATTTGTACAGTATTTTTGGCTTTCTAATGAACAGCCTCCCTTAGCTGCGAAGTATCGCAAATGTCTGTTTCCAACATATCATGCTCTCGCAAAGGTAACATCTACTGGCTAGCGTGTTCTACCTATTTTTATATGCAGGTATGTATTTAGAATCTAGTTAATGTTGTATTTCAGGTGTGGAACCATCCGAATCTGTTAATTCTGGCAAAGGAAGAAAAGGATGTGCTGAGTGAAGATAGTATGGATGACATTTTGTCTGAAGATGGACTCTCCAGTGAGGATGAAAGCAATGGCCTAAAAAAGCTAGGTAAAGTGGTTTCTGGTTATTGAGGCTGTAGGCAAAATAATGTTGGAACAACTCATGCAATACATATATGTAAATAGTCTCCATTCAATTTCAATAGCACTGTTTATTCTTTCTATTGAATGTGCACAAGGGAGAGAGAGAGATGGTATATGGTCTCTTCTGTGGCAAACGTTTGAGATGTACAATTTTACTCGTGTAGTATTACATGAAGTTCCATCAATGATCAGAATGACTGCCTGTGCACCTGCTAATTATCAAATCTTCATCCCACTTATTATTAGAATTATATAAACGTCATCTGAATCAATCCATCGGCATAATTTGATCAATCATTTTAGTTGGTAGTATACTTTGATTTTAGTTGGTATAATTAATGTGAAATAATTCCAGCTATCCAATTATTCTTCATTTAATTTCCTAATGATGTTTAGCACATTCATCAGTGTATCACATCATGGCATAATTCAGAATGGTCAATTCTTAAATTATCTATAAACTATGCCAATTGTCTGGGGGGGCCTTGTTCTGGATTGTTCCTCTTGACCTAACCCTAACATTCCATTTCATCTGAAACTCCCAGGTTACCATACGATGTATCTGTATATATATATATATTTGTAATGGTGCTTACCACATTCATCAGTGTGTTACATAATACCGAATGTTAAAACTTTCAATTTTATCTATAAACTATGCCAATGGTCTTGAGGGCCCTTGTTCTGGACTGTTCCATTTGCCCTAATCGTATGTATGTGTATACACACACACACATCATAATTGTGTGGAGATGAAATGGAGTTATTTACAAAAGATACAGACTTCAGACATTTGAACATGCTTTGCACCATCCAGATTGTAATTTCTTTTTGCTAGGAAAAAGATATTTTCTCAGAGAATCAGATAATCAGTTTCTTATCTACATGTTTTTGTAGATAAAAGGACGAGTCAAAAAGCTTCCAAAAGGATGGAATCAGATATTATGAGGATAGTAAGCTTCATTCGCTTTTGGATCGTTGTATCCTAAAGATAAAAGAACCAAAGCTAATCCTTCGTTATTGTGATAGATTGAGAGCTTTGACTGGTGCAAGGACTTGATTAATGACATGGATCATGAGGTCTTGGAAAACAGCGGGAAGTTTGTTTTGCTTTTACACATCCTGTCAATGAGCTCAGCCAAGTCTGAAAAGGTTCTTGTCTTTAGTCAAAGCCTTCCAACTTTAAATCTTATTGAAAGCTTTCTTGGAAAAATTCCTCGACCAGGAGGAAAAGTTGGATTTTGGCGAAAAGATAAGGAGTGGTACAGGTATATTGCAAATTTGAAAATGAGAATTGTCCAGAATTATAGTGACATTTGTTTTCAGTTTGCAGTACAATGCTTATTCCAAAGGAAATACTATCCATCTCTCGTAGGAAATTGCCACATTTGAACTTGTTGCTTTTGTTGTTGCACTGGGAGTTGTCAGTAGATAGGAAGAGCAGTCATAAATTTTGTCTGATTAAGACAGTTATTTTAAGATTCTGGTTGAGCTGATTAGGTTCTTACCCAGGAATCAGTATGAAGGTACTATGGTCGTTTTGAGTAATAAGAACAATTGTATTCAATGCGAAGATATGCTGCATCACTCTTGGGCATATTATTTTGTGTTCAATGATTGCTTATTGTGTCTATTTCAAATATCACTTTCATTTCATGGCTTTTAATGTTTCGCAGACTTGATGGTCATACCAAAGCAAGAGATCGACAGAAATTGGTGAAGCGTTTTAATGACCCAACAAACTTCAAGGTTCAATGTGTTTTGATATCTACGAAAGCTGGATCTCTTGGCATCAATCTACAAGCTGCTAATAGGGTTGTGATTGTAGATGGGTCTTGGAATCCCACACATGACATACAAGCACTGTTTCGAGCATGGAGGTAACTAATGTCTCACACTGGACAAAATCTGAATGTATTTGTGAAACCGTACGTTTTGGAGAAATTGTCAATAGATGGTGCGTGATACATATATACTTAGCCTAACAGTTAGATATGCAGTAACGTTTAGTTTCGAGCGCTAAGTCTCATACAAAATGGTGATTTTTGTTGACGTGTTTCGAAATGATTGCTCTTCAGATTTGGTCAGAAGAAGCCAGTGTTCGTATACCGACTGTTAGCATATGGCACAGCTGAGGAGAAAATTTACAAACGGCAGGTAAGAACACTATATATCAACAACAATGATTATATTGGAAATGCCTTTCATGCATTCTATTCTATTGTAAACCCAACAACAAGCTAAAATTGAATCAGTAATTTCCATATCTGATTATACTCACATCTATGTTCTCTAGGTGGCAAAAGAAGGTTTAGCTGCAAGAGTTTTGGATGCCCAACAAGTTGAACGGCATTCAAAAATGGAAGAACTGAAGATTCTATTCAAGTTGGATGATGATGTGGTGGAGTTTTCGGAGAAGCAGAATATGGAAGATGGATCAAATGAGATGTGCAGTAGTAATAGTAATGATCTCGGTGTTCATTGCTCAGATCAGGATGCTCCAGAGGATGATATTATGAGAAAGTTGATGGTCAATCATTCGCCCAAGTACGAAATATCCTTGAATTATGGCACCCTACAAATTCTTATTAATTTTGTGCACAGCTAGTAAATCCATGTTATGTTTTTTCCTTATAAAAGGGAATATCCTCAAAATCTGTTCAAATGATTTGCTTTTATCTTTGTGATATGTATTATTGATGCTGATGTATTGTTTATTTGTGATATGTATTGTTGTTGATGATGTATCAAGATTTTTTATATGTATTCTTGATATTGATGTAGAAAGATCTAAGATAAGCATACACTGAGTGATGATGTATCGTTGTGGCATGTTGTAGGTGGATAGTGAGGATACATCAACATGATACATTACTGGAAGATAGGGAGGAAGAAAAGCTTACATTGGAAGAGCAAGATCTAGCATGGGAGAAGTTCAAAAGAATAACCGAGAACACGATTCCTGATTGGGTAGATGGTGAGTCCGAACCTAGTACGCAATGTACTATGACCTGTGTACAAAACAGTTGGGCCAATCGAGTCCAAGGAGGACTGCGTTCTAGTTGCTCAACTAAAGTCCACGCTGAACTACTAGTAAATTCGGATATAAAGAATAATGCATATGTGAAATGTGATATTTGTGAGCAAATGATCGGTTGGGAACACATCGTGAAGGGTAGGGCATTTATAGCCCCAAAAAAGTAGAAAAAATGTGTAAGCTTGTGTAATGTTTTGTAAATTCTTTACATAGTCTATTCCATCTCATATGAACATGAAATATTTTAGGAATGATAGAGATCATTATCTTGAAGCTTTACTATTAACATAGTGAAAGGTCAGCATTATTAAGTTCTTTTTGTTAACTGTACAGCAACATTCTCATAGAATGTTGAGTAAATTCCATCAAAGCTTTATGATTCCTCTGTCAATGTATTCTGTATTTTTTTACTCATTGAAGCTTTTGCGATTTTTCTGTCAATCTATTTTGCAATTCTTTTAGTCAGTACATATTTTTGTATATTGGGCAACATCAACATCTTTTATTTTGGTTGCGAGTCACGGTCACACGGTCATATTATTGTGTATCATTGGCACGGTATTTTGCTATACATTTGTATTAGGGGATGCTGTAGATGCCCATTGTATAATAGAGGAATTGTTATTGCATACTTCAGGTGAACATACACAGAAATTTTGCTGCTATTTGAGAGGTCCATTTGAATGTGAAATGTGTTAAAAAGAAATAGAAGCCCGTTTATGAAACCCTACAATGTGAATGGTGCAACTTAACAGATGAAAAAAGAAAAAATAAATTTTCTCAGTTTGGTTGTGTTCTTTCTTTGTATACTAGGAGAAACATGACCTTCACTATTGGCAACACCAAAGAACCTAAATGGCTCATATTTATAAAATGCTTTATGTAGCATATATAAGTAAATATATGTTGGGTTTCTCATATATGTATATTATTATTTGAGTTATTATGTGTTTTTTTTGTTACTTATAGTTTCTAGTGTAACAAACATCTTTGAGTATAACACCCAATTTATCTTCTTGAATGTGTTGTTTGTCTAGGGTGGGGTGGCACATTCATCACTTTACTTTGAAAAGCAGATGATTGTCCTCTAATAAATGTCATGCTACCCATAAAAGGTCTTTACATATATATAGACTTACGTTTAGGTACTCTTCTATTTATAATTATGCAAGCCTAGAAAAATGTGAATGATTGAAATTTAATAGATACCATGTGACCCGTACCATGCTAATTAGGTCCTTCCATACATAGGCTTGTGCTTGGATGCTTCTTTATTTATAGTTAAGTTGGATCTACCAAGTTTTACTTATTTCATCGGACAACTGACATGTTGCTAGCTTATGTATCTTGTTGTCTTAGGCATTATGGGTCGAACTACGGCAAGTGGGTTCTCACTATGGATGGACAAAAGGACAATAATGAACAATGCAAAACACTATATATTCTAGCATAGTGTTAACTCTATTAGCTAAAGAGTGCTAGAACTGATAGATTTCGCATGATCAATGGAAGTGAGCTCTAATTGAGCAACTTAGAGAAGTGATAGATTTCACATGATCAATGGAAGTGAGCCCTAATTGAGCAACTTAAGAGTCAACGGTTTCGATAAGATTAGAAGTGGAAATTTTGGCATGATTGATGGAAGTGCCTCTAATTGAGCAAACTTAGAATCAACATTTTGATTAAGATTTAGCAATCCCGAATCCACGGATTCAATAAGAACTCCAAACACATTGTACTAATTAATTAGCATTTCTTTGATCATCACGATTAATGATCATGCATTTAATCAATCCATACAGAATTTGATTTTCCATGATTATTTTAAACTAAAAATTTCTTATACTAAAAAAGAATAGTAATCTCACAAATAAAAGGATTTTATACATAACCCTTCGAGAAATTAGGAGAAGGTTGCAGGTTATGGTACGAGATGCAAGAAAATCTGGCGAAATCATTGATTGCTCCTTGTTTTGAAAAGGAATCAGGCCGTAAAATTTTAGGGATAAATTATTATCTCAATAAATTTTTGCTCAAAGCTTCAAGGAAATGGTTGGAAATGCAGTCCGGTGCTTTTAATTTCATGCCTTGTTCAATATCTACAAATTCTTCAGTCTTGAGTGAAGCCAAGGAATTGAAGTGACTCAAGCGAGATTCTTACTCAGAATCGAAGAAGAATTTGTGGAGATGGAACGAGACATGAATGAAAAAGTAGATTAAGAATCAGATTTAATACAAAGTGAGAGAAATGACAAATTTCCGGAAAACTGAGTAGAGATCGAGAATGAATCTGGCAATGGTGTAACCCATCGCAATCACGGCCCCAAAACAATGGCCACAACAATCAACAGATCTTATGGAAGCTTCCCCAGGAGAGAATGGTGAAGCAAACATGCTTCTTGTAGTAGTAGTAGTGGTATCGATGCAGCCATGGTGATAGACTGGCCAAATTTAGAGAGCTAAAATCAAGATCACAAGTTGCATATCAAACAGAATCATGGTCAGCCACGAGATGCTTAAAAAGCATGATTAGAGCACCCAAACAATAAGTAGAAGGAGATCTGATCTCGGAAGAAGATCTGTTCGGATCGTAAGCACAAGCCGAAAACTTGTTATATGTTTTTTGTTAATCTCATCAACAAACCAGGATTTAATCTCAGATTCTACATCATAGAAATACCAAAAATGAAATTCCCCATGGTTTCCATTACATGATCAATTGGATCGGTATGATAGGGTAACTCCTCCTGCATTATCAACAAACCAAGAATTAATCTCTTCTACATCATACAATACCAAAATTGAAATTCCCCATGGTTTCCATTACATGAATCATTTGGATCGGTATGATAGATTAACTCCTGCATTATCAACAAACTAAGAATTAATCTCTTCTACATCATACAATACCAAAAATGAAATTCCCCATGGTTTCCATTACAGGATCAATTGGATTGGTATGATAGCAGCCTAATTGTGGAGAATGAATGCATGCATATAAGTTAGGAGCAAACCAGGGGAAATGATCATCTCCTTCTAGGTCAGGAATTAAAGTTTTTTTAAAACCCTAAGGTAGTGACCACCATAAGAAAGTATGAAAGCCATTTCACACCAAGCTGAGTTTGGATCTAGAATGCCAACAAGAAAGCTAATTAAGTTCTCATGGAAAGTATAGAAGTGATTTGGAGTACATATTAAATACATCTGCCCAACTCGTGGTACAAGCAAATTAGTATACACATATGTACTCTACACGAAAGACACAACTACATATAGTAAAGCAGGCCCTCGGAGGTTAGTAGCCATGGCACGACACTTGGTATACGAGTTCTTTTGTCATACAAATGCTTTGATCTAAATGCTAACTTGACATATATAGATATGTGCACACAAAGAAAAATAATCAAATTTCTTCGTTAACTATAACTTCATTGCATTGGATGATTGTATCTTGTCATGTGATCATGATCATTTCATATGCATGATTTCAGTGAGGAAGTTGTGTTTTGGTTTCATGTACATCGAAACATGTAAGACATCTAAGAAATAGTTCAAAGCCTCTAGAGATGGGACACGAGGCTAGGTGATGTTATTATAAGTTGCTTGCTTTGAAAATATTCCTAACTTGAGGTGTGTCCTTCGATGAACATGGGGTGCATTAATGCACAATGATCAACTTATAGCAAAATTGTCCCGGATAACTATGGTGGCACTTGCTTGTTTCTACTTCAAGACTTACACTTACATGGAAAAGAGGTGAATGATTTGGAAAGAGAAATTATGCATGAACCGCACTAAGTGGATTGGAAACTCTCTACACTGAGAACACTAGGATTGTCCTTGGACTTGCTAGAGACACATTTAAACTTCCTAGGAAAGAATAGTCGTGCTTTGTGAAAACCAAAAGAGCGAAGAAGATTAATGCTTGTGGGATGGGGTGTGAGTTGAGAGAACAATTTATAATTATATTTCCTCCACACATCACATATGTTTTCTTTGCAATATTGTAACTATATGTCATTATATTTTACAATTCATGACTAAGCCTTAAGCTACATCCCAATGGCATTGATCGGCGAATCCAAATGAGTATATCCTAGTGTACTCATTTAAAGAGGCTATATATATGTATGTATGGGTTCGAAGCTTGTGTAATCTATACCGGAGCACACATGTTTTTGTTTACATTACGAGAGTTAATACAAGTAATTGTTCATTTGTGAAGAGTTGTAGGGATGATACAAAGTATGTAGAAATATGACCTCTAGTCCATATTGCATGTGGGCCTCAATCTAGTATGGTAAATATAAGGCCCTACTATACATCACTAGGCACAACTGGAGTATCTTCTTTTTGACATATATCTTCTTCTATTTGACGTATGGGAGTCACAAGTGATGAAAGCCTCGATGTGCATTATGCAAGGTTATTGTATCATGAACACAAGTGACAAAACCATTGAAGAAATCTAACAAATAGGCTGTTTTTTAAAAGGAAAAATAACATGCCTTGAAATGGAGGAAGATATCTTTATGTTGTTTCTTTAAGGATTAAAGACTTTTACTCAATCAAGTGACTTTATTCTCAAATATGTACAATGATTCATAAACTTTTATATATTTAAGCTTTGCTCCCTCAACTTAGTAGACTTTATAATAAAGGTTTTTGTAAGTAAGCTTCCATGACAAATGGATTATCTTTGGCTAAAGTTGGATAGACTTTGATCATCACATAAACTTCGTGAATTTATTCAACATGAAAGTCAGTACCAAGGATGAATAACGTATGGCGATAAAGTTCACGCGCATTTGTGGAATAATGGTAAGGAAACCTTAAATTCCATCTTTTAAATAGGAGCATCGTGAATAAAAGATCAAAACTAGGCTTTTGAGTGTGCATTTTAACCAATTAAACTCAAGCTTTATAAAAAGTTTGATGTAACTATATATATGGCCATTGCCATTGGATGTCGAGATTTAGAATGAAAAACAAATCCATAACTTGTGTGATGGACCTATGAATGTGTATGCAAAAGTGTCTTGGAATATGTGTCACCAATTATAATACCAACGGGGGGTATGAACCAATGATCCAAGTGTCACCCCCACCCACCAAGACATAAGACACAAGAGAGGGGAGAGTTCATGGCAGAATTTTAAGTTAATTGAGTATTGCTTTCAATTACCAATGAACTAATGAATCGAAGGCTACAAAAATCGAGCGGGGATGTTCCGGCTCGAGTAGTAGTGACAACTCGTGATGGTGTTCTCATGGGCTTTTAAAGTAGGGACCAAGGATGTGAACGAGGGACAACCACTAGGGGTGGCGAAGTCTCTAGGGCCAAAGTTAGTGGTACTACAAGGGGTGGTGAAGTCTCTAGTAGTAGTGACATTGAAGTTACATTGAAGGGAAGGAATAGTTGGGTTATAGATGTTGTTGTTGTTGCCAATGTTGGTGGGAATATCACATAAGAGTCCATAGATAATGTCCCACTCTGTGGTGCTCTCATCATTGTCATGCTCATGATCATCACCATCATCATCATCCAGTCTTGTACTTGGACTAGCCATTGTTGGGCTATAATTGTAATTCTCTACATTTAGCTCATTAGTGCTAGAACTAGTGCTACTACTACTAGAATTGTCTGGACCATAGAATACTAAAGAATTGGTTGGAGAGCTACCCATACTATTTAGGGATGTGTTCATCTCAATGCAGTCTACTATGTTGGGTGTTGATGTAGAGAAGCCCAATTCATGATCATCATCACATATTAGGAAGGCCGTATCAAGATCATGGTTCACATGATGTGGATTAGAATGGTTAGTATTAGGAGAGTGAAGATTATTACTATTGTTGTTGGGGATTTTATTAATGTTGTTGTTAATTTGTTGCAATTGCTCTTGAAAAGCCAGAGGAGTTAGTAGCAAAGGAAGATGAGGAGTTATTGGTTCACTAAGAGGAGCAATGTTGTTAATATTGGGATTGGATGGATTGTTTAAGCCCATGTGGAGATGATTAGGTTGGAAACTAATGAAAACATTGTTTGTGTTATGATTAGGGCATATGTTGTGATCCATTGGTTGGCTAGAAAAGGAGGAAATGGAATTGAATGGAGATGGAGATGGAGATGGAGATGGAGGTATAATTGGCTTATTTGTAGTTGTGATGGGCGATTCTTGTTTTGATAATGATGGCATTAACTGCGGATATTCGTTAGACATTGGTGATGGGGTTGTAGATGTCACCGACAATTGTTTGTCCACGGGGTGGTGGGGTGCCGAGGAATTCGGTTTACTCGGAGCTTTCAAGCCGGTGAGGTTTTGGACGAGGCTACGGAAGTTTCGTGGGTCGGTCGTGACGACCCTAGGGCCTTTTATGTGGATGATGTGGACACCGCGTCGGGGTCGGGGTCGGGGCGGGGGCGAAGGAGCCCGTGGAGAGAAATGACAGGTATGGCCCGTTAGCCGATTCTTGGAGAAGCGGGTCGAGGGATCCCGAGGACAAGATGAGGGAGCCATTGGTGTACTGTAGTAACCTAAGATAGAGAGAATATATGCTAATGATGAGGCCAAACAAATGGGGACACAATGTAGAGGAACTAAAGAGTGTGTAGTGAAGAAGAAGAAGAAACAATGGGGACAAGTAGAGGAACTAAAGAGTGTAGTAGTGAAAAAGAAGAAGAAGAAGAAGAAAATGATGATTGTGAAGAGAATGTGGGCTACTTAGGAGACAATGAAGGGGGGGGGTGTGGGTACAACTATATATGTGATGTGATGTGTGTGTGTGTGTGTGTGTGTGTGTGTGTGTGTGTGTGTGTGTGTGTGTAGGATGGGAAGAGACACAAGGTAGTGTTGTTCCCTCTTGGGTTGCATGCATTATATATATATATATATATATATTGGAGGTTTCCCCCATTTAAAAGAGCTTCTTCAGTGGAGTTGGGCGTTACAAAACCCTTTCCCTGCCTTAATGCCCCCAAAAGTCAAGGGGCCACAGATGTAAATTGGAAGAAGGAATTGAAGAAAGAAAGAAAACTTAAAGAACCCCAAGGATCCCATAAGATATACACCAAGGACTAGGATAAGGAGGGAGAGATCATATCTATGTGTATATGTAAAGATATATATATATATTAAGAATGAAATCTATTACGCGGATAGAGGGGGTCCAAAAAGAAAAGAAAAGAGATGGACCCCTCGCCGTTGTCGACTACCACCTTATGTACTCTAGCAATCCACATGACACACAACTCATGCCGTCAAGACTTTCTCAAGCCTTGTCTTTTGTTCTCGAATTATGCTTCGTCCTCACACATGTAGTGCCCGTGAAAGCCTTCGGCCAGAATGCTCCTGTTATCGTATCCGTTTCGGGCATCCGAAGCACCCTCTTTCGAGAATGTGAATTCTCTCATCCAAAAATGTTCGCCTGCATGTATTCTAAACCAACACTTTGATAGCGTTGCAGTTGGTTCAACTACAAACATACCTGCACAATGCACGCATGTGCGAATGAAGCCTCAAATGTTCCATTTAACGTCCAGGGTTTAGGGGTTTTAAATGGCATGCATGATCGAATGTTCTGCCTGAAAGGTGTAGCTCTTTAACTATCCGGCTTGCCAATTCACAACTCTCTAAATGTGGTCGCACTAAGGGCACAACAATCATACGGTATGTTCCATCGCCTCAATGACCCCGTAGCAAAAAAAAACCTTAAAGATCACCAAAAGAAACACTCACCATCGAGGCCTAGCCCTACTAGCAACTATATGCACGTACATGAGATTACACACACACACACACACACACACACACACACACACACACATACCTACCGACCTAACCTACCTACGATACATCCATTACATACATACATACATAAATAAATATTCAATACAACATACATGGATACATGCATACATGCATACATATACAATACATACATACATACATGCACAATGCACACATACACATACAATACACACACACACACACACACACCCCAATAATGTGGAAAATAAATAAAGTGCAAAATTGTTTTATTTATTTATTTATTTATTTATTTATTTATTAATAATAGGATCGTTTTTTTTTTCCTTCTCTCCTCCAAAACATCACCACTTTTTAAAGCACGTGGGCAAAATGTTTATTATTATTTTGATTGATGTGTTTTTTTTTTTTATAACGGCAGCTGCAAGCGCCGTCAACGTTTGAGGGGGGGCCGTTATGGAAGCCGAAGCGTCGGCCGTCTAAACGGCCGTCAAATCTGACGCCCATCCCCCCCCCCCCTCCCGTGCCCCCCTGCTGGGAGCATCCCCACCAAATCTTCCTTCCTCTCTCTCTCTCTCTCTCTCTCTCTCTCTCTCTCTCTCTCTTAAAAGACGTTAATATTTCTTTCTTTCTCTCTCTCCAACCTTTTATTTCCTCTCCACCTAAATAAAACACTCACCTTTTAAAAACATATTTATGAAATAAAGAAATAAACAATTTGTTATACATTACATACATATAATGTATATGTGTGTATGTGTATGTGTATGTGTATGTGTATGTGTATGTGTATGTGTATGTGTATGTGTATGTGTATGTGTATGTGTATGTGTATGTGTATGTGTATGTGTATGTGTATAATGTATCATGTATCATGTATAATGTATAATGTATAATGTATAATGTATGTGTATGTTTATGAAATTATGTTTATATGCATATATTTCCCCCAAAATCAACCCCAACAACACCCACAACTAACACACACACATAAGAGTTTGTTTCGTTTCAATGCGCTCACTCACTTACATACATACATACATACATATATCACTCCCTCATGATAGATCGGTAGAGTAAAGCACCCCGCCCCTTCCTTCTATAGAGTTAAATTTTCACTTTTCTCGAATTCACTTTTCTTCACTTGCTAGCGCGTCTTCTCCTTCTTAACTCGAATACGGACCTACGATGCACTAGGCTGACCCTCGAAATCTTCTTTGTCTTTTCTTGACGTAGGACATTTTCCAAAGTCACACCAATCCAAGACTTGTGATCTTTGTCATAGAGATATCGTCCATGGAGATATTCGATGACTCTAGATCGACCCTCCAATTGAGCATGTGGACAATATAGTGTAGGCTTATATATTATTAGGAGTACAGCTTCCCTAGAGGTTGGTGTCTTTATTGAAAAAAGAATGACAACCTTCGAAAAAGATATGGGGCATTGTAATTTGCATACATCCCAACAACACTCAATGCCTTGTGGCAAAGTCATAAACATAACACAATTATAACATCTATCATACAAATATGCATGTTATTAATACTTAGTAACAGTATGTAATGCATTTGCATATTTGGACGAGAAAGACTTGCGTAATTAGCAGTACAACCATCTTATTGGCCTATTTAGTGTCATGTCATTACCTTGAGAAAGTTCATAAGATCAAGATGTTTGTTATGAAATGACACTTTCAATATTGGCCTACCTATGCCACATACTTTTTAAATATGAGCTTTTGGAATAACCCAATATATTCCTAAACCTCTACAACTTAATTCCAACAATTTTATATGCAAGCTATATACATCATCTACCATATCAAAATATGTCCAAACTCCTTGCACCCATCCATGTTGTTCTTCAAGGCGAGTATTATTCGTTTTATGCCATTGGTTTCATTGGTGCAATCATGCCATATCCTCTCAATCTAGAGGCTATTCATCACACATACTACACTCACTAGTGTACTTTTGTTATAAAGTTTGCCTTCAAGAACATGAGCTCCACCAATCAACCTATCCCTTACAAGAGGCTCTTTGTAGGAGGCATAGTTGAACACGAAAGTGTACTTCAAATTGCACCATCATTTGTTCCATAATATTGACAAATAGCAGGGCAAGGTTTTTTGAAGCTAGCTACTATCTATTCAACTATACTTGATGTCATCACCCTACCTTATTGCCATGCCTTAAGACTATTTTATTGTCAAAGTCTTAGACTAGGGCACAAGTGGTGTAACTTTAAGATTCCACACTAAAAATATCCTCTATCTACCTACTCACATAGAATATATAAGCTTTTGAGACCAAGGTGGGAAATGCACCTCATGTTTATTTCTCTCCATCCATACTATAGCTAAAATTGTCCAAGAATAAGCCCATTTTTTCCGACAAGTTGCAAGGTCATGATGGTAATTGTAATAATTTTGTTGAAGATGATGCCAAAATCAACCCTAGGTTCTTGAGGGCAAACATTTCAATGTTGAGTCAAATGTTCACATTTGATCACATTTCAAGTAAACCTTGGGCATAAAAGAAAGATGAGTTCAAATTTACCATCAAAGACTCCACAAAGATGATTTTCATTCAATTTTGTGATTTTCCGTTCATTAAATATGGATCTCTTTTAGTTGATTTTTTCTTTTTCTTTTTTCTTTTCAAAGTTATCCATACATATGCTCAATCTCATAATTTCGCTTGTTTTTTTATTAAATACATTTGTTTTCTTATTTTTAAATATAGAATTTATTATTGTCATAGCATATTTTTTTATTTTTCATTTAAAAAAATTCTTTACTTGATCACATTTTTTCTTTAATATACAAAATCCTTAACCATTGGTTACATCATAATGCTTCTCACCCTCATCTTCTCACTCAGCTGAGGGGTGTAATTGCTTATCAAATAACTAGCAACATCTGGCTAATCTTTCATATTTTCATAATAGTATCTTCATTGTCAGTGATTAGTACGAGTAAATTTGTGGATTTAGTTTGGGTATGTAAATAAATAGCCAAATTAGAAGGAAAATAATGAATATAAAGGATGTAGAGAAAACTCTTGGAATTGTATAAAAATTCAAGAGTTCTAGGCTCCCAGGATGGTTTTCTGCAATATTGAATGAAAGGAAAAACTTGTGATGATCTTGCCAATGTGTGAAAACCTCAAATTCAACAAAACCACTTGACAAAGAAGCTCTTTGGGAGTAATCCAATGCAAATTTCGCAATGTAATGGGAATGCTATGTCTGATCATATCCTGAAGTCGAGGGAGTACTGAAGTTAACATATTTCCATTTAGCAACAACTTCTCAACAAAAAATGGAGTTAATTGTATAGCTCCATTTAGAAACAATCTGGTTAAAAATGAAGTTATTTGTGTACCTCTATTTACCAACCAATTCAGTTAATTATTTACAAATTGGGCAGCATCTCCAAATTTAGTTCTATGTCTCCATTTAGCAACAATATCTGGTTAATTAACTACAAAATGGGGGAGCTTGTCCTGATGAAGTTATTTAGTAGCAAGTGGTTAGTTAAGTACAATCTGGGCAAAGCTTATCCAAATTAAGTTATATATCTCCACTAGGTAACAATTGGTTAGCCACTAGGAAGTTGTGCAGCTTATCCAAGTGTAGTTATATATCCCCATTTAGAAGCAATAACCATATATATAGATAGGTAGATATATAGTATTAGCAAGGTCTACTTTGTGGCAACATTCCTAAGAGCAAGTTTTTGAAAGCAAAAAAACTCAATTTCCCATCATTATGCCGAACCCAATCACGTAAAACCAGGTGTGCTGGTAGCGTGGATGGTACACCGAGTTCCTGAAGCAATGCAAAATGTCAAATGCCCATTAAGTGTGGGAGAAAAATTTGGGACTTTGCTTTGTTTCTCTAGTAATCTAATTGGCTGAATTTTCATGGGCAAAGGAAATTAAGAAAAACAAATACCACAATTTTTTAGTAATAAAAAATTGGTGTATCTTTTTGTCAGACTGTTCAAGAATGGTCAAATTGTTCAATTCAAGCAAGACGATAGTTATTATTGTATCAGAAGAACAAATGCTGAATACCTTATATTAGCTATTTTACTATATGTGTGTATGATTTTACTAATTTATTATCTAATGACTGATTCATGTAAGATGTAGATCTTACCTTAGCAAGATCTTCAATCATCACAACCCGATTTCCTTCATCTTCGAAGATTTCATAGGCATTGTCTACTTGCCACTCCCATCTTTCAAATTGAGGTGTGCTAATAGCTGCACTACAGAACTCCTCAAAGTCCATCTTGAAATGAAGTTTATTCATCTGCCATCAATCCACACAAAGCCTATCACCCACCCAAATATACCCTCTCCATTTTGAAGAATTGCAAAAAGTACTCCTCTGTCATACATAAACTACCACAACTTTTGGAATAACTATGGGTATACTGATAAATACCAACAAATAGTGTGAGGGATGTCTTTGGAGTTTTTCTCTATATATAGACATACCTATAGATACACAAACAGCGAACATCCAAATACATACCGATGCCATCATCTCAAGTATCCTAGATATGTTCATCGCCTCTGTTGCATTTTTCATAAGAGCCTACTTCCAAAAAAGCATAGAGTATGTGAGGATTGTGCTAGTGATGATCACATTTCATCAAATACAGTTGAAGGTACATATTGCACACCCACGTAATATAATCCAAAAAAGATGCAGTCATGCTCAAGCACTCACAGATTTGAAGTTGTCAAATGATACTCGTCCATTTTTACTGGGCCTCAAGAGAAGAAACTGAGCTTGTAAGTAAAACAAGCCATCTTCTGACAATGTTTTTGAGAAGGCCTGCACACCGATAGGAGAGGTTACAAATCAAGATTTTAATACTTTGTACATACATATATCGAAATAAAAGCCCTAAATATTCCTTGCATGGAAGTTAATAGAACAAATAATACCATCAAACTACAAAGAAATTGGCATTGGCTCAGAGTAATGTTCTTGCAGGGTTTCATGGCTTGAAGGATGGATTCCTGTCTTCATTAGACTTTATGGACCCCCTCTTGTTCATCACTGGATACTTTTGTTTATGATATATATATGGCATAAAAAGATGCATACATGCTACCATGTCAAGGGAGATGAATTTCTTATCCATTACCTTCAGAGCTGTTCGTCTAACAGTTGAGGAGCAAAAGTAAGATTTAACAGATCTAAATACCAATATATCAAGCGGTATACTTTTATATCCACGAACCCAGGGATGTGCTGATCCAATACAAGAACAAATACACATAGTTAAGTTCATATTGAAAATCCTTAAAACAGGCATTCCTACATTGAACAAAAAGATTTTGCTACAGTAACTCAAATGTTATGTTCCCAATAATGCATTGATAATATGCTATGATTTGGCATAAATATAGGTGAAGTTGTAGAAGAGAAAATTTCAGTTGCTACATACAAGCCAAAGATAGGACTTACCCAGTGCCTGAGCAGCTGTCATTCTCTTGTGCCGATTTTTTGTCAGAAGACGCTTTACGAAATCCTTTGCATCATCCGATATTGCAGGCCATGGCACCTCATCGAAGCTTGGATCTGTCTTCAAGACCGACCTGAATATGCCTGATTCTGTACGTGCCCAAAATGGCCGACTACCACATAGTAGAATATATGTTATGACACCGATGCTCCATACATCAGCTTCTATGCTATATGACTTCCAAAGGACCTCAGGTGCAACATAGTAAGCACTTCCAACAATGTCATCCAACCTCTCATCTACATATGCAAAAGAGCACCACGAATAAGCTTGATCATTTTCACGTAGGTTTGATTAAGAAGACAATAATGGGTTTAAGATCTCTTCTATTTCACCTGGCCTCACAAAATCAGATAGCCCAAAATCAATGACCTTAAGCTTCGCATTCTCTTCCTTGGTGGTATATAAAAAGTTCTGTACACGAACTGAATAGTTTTCATATGCTTTCCCACATGCTAAAAAATATCAAATAGCCATTACAAATCTATCTATTTCACTAGGAATGGCAAGAACCTTTCCAAGAGTCCAGAAAGCATTACATATACCTTCAACAAAAAGTTCACTTGATATGCATAAAATAAACAGAAGCTTTTCTGGTACATATACAATCAATACAAGATTACTTGACGCATGTATAGTTGATGAAAGTTATATAAATACAGTTATTAAAAGCTTACTTGATACATATAAGATTAGGAGAATTTTATTTGAGCAGCCATTATCAGTGTAAGGTACCTCTGGTTTAAGATCACGATGCACAACCCCTTGAAGATGAAAGAACGTCACCACATCCAAAATCTGCACAATGACGACTTTCGCCTCTTCTTCAGAATATCTTCCACCTCTGAAGGCACAAACACATTGATTGTATGAATAAAAAACTATACCATTTGAGATCCTCTGCAAGTAGATAGCACTGAAACACAAATGCATGAATGTAAGCAAATGTGCAGCATCTTCCCGTGTTCGTGAGCATCAGTATGAATTTTCTGGTGTGTGAGATCTAATTCAAAGGGTATTAAAAAATAGCATTACTTGTGTTAACAATTGGTTCTCTCATGAGACTCACACTAGAATATCTGCAGGAATCCAGTGATTTCCAGTGTAAAATCAGCATGTAAATGACAATTAATTCCATGGTACAACAATACCTTGCCAGTATCCGATCGAGCAGCTCACCGCCCTCACATAATCTGTGCACAGAGAGAGAGAGAGGTGCCAAATAAATTAGTAAACAACCACACTACACCAGTATTTCATCAGATTGAGAACTCAAATTTGAAAGTCTTCTATCAAACACACAAACTTACTCCATGACCATGTACACGTTCCAATCATCCTCATATGCATCATAGAATCGGATTAGGTTTTTGTGGCCAGAGAGGGCTCTCAATATCTTGACCTCTCTTCTCACATCATCAATGGCAATAGCTGTGGTCATCTGTGGTGGATTACAGAGAGAAATATGTTGAGATCAACAATTGGAAAGATTGAGAGAGGAAAAGGTGTCAAATAACACATGTACCATTCATATGCCACAACATAACTCATTAAAGCAACACAATATTATTCATCAAAGCTCTGGCCTTTTTAGATATATAGCTAAAGAAGACAATAATAATGACTTTTCAAAACAAGGCCATTCACATAAAAAATAGAATATAACTCAATTCAAACAATGCAAGATTCTTCATGTAAAAACGCTCCCTTTCTTAGATACATGGGTAACGAAAACAATATTATAACCCCATTGAACAACACAAGATTTAAAGCACATAATTCAATCAATCAAATACACAACATCAAAATAAACAATGTAAATCAATTAAAACACACAAGGCTCTTCACATCCAAACATGCAATATGACATCAACCAAACAACACAAGATCTTTCAAATGGAGAAAATTTATATGGTTATCCACAAAACAAAAAAACTAACAACACAAAAATCATTCACGTCAATACTCTAAGGTCTTAAATGTGGAAAAGGAAAAAACAACATAACCTCAATATGAAAACATAATTGCATACACATCAAAAACTCCATGGAATCAATTCATAGAGGGGGTTGGAAAGACCCAAAAGCATATTAAGCAAAGAAAGAAAACCACATACCTTAGCTTTAGAGATAACCTTCACAGCAACGTCATGGCCTTTCATCCTACCTTTCTTTATCTTAGCTCTACAAGTATGACCAAAATGGCCTCTTCCAATCTCTTGGCCAATATCATAATTCACGCTAAAGTTCTTACTAAAACCAAACAACGACTCATAACTTTGTTCTTCTGTTCTCAATCCAAGTTTCGGAAGACCTGTTTCAATTCCATGGCGATTCAACAGAGCTATTTGAATGTGTTTTGATGGAGAGGGCGGAGGAAATGGCCTTTTCATACAATTAACAGAGGACCCATTTCCAGGTGAAGCTCTGAATGGTGAAGGTCTGAATGGCGACGACGAAGAAGAAAATACTCTGAAGTGTGAAGACCGTTTCAAGAAGGAGGAGGAGGAGGAGGAAGGAGATTTCCTCTGCTTTTCTGATCGCCCATATTCAATGGTTTCTTGGATTTGATTACTCTTTAGGTTTAATAATTCCGAGGGTATGGCAAATCCTCCTCTATCTCCATCTCCATCTCCATTTCCTTCTCCTTCTTCTAAGCTTTCATGATCTTCTTCTTTATCATAATTATCTCCATCTCCATCTCCTTCTCCTTCTCCTTCTCCTTCTCCTTCAGCTTCTTCTTCTTTGTCTTCATCTACTTCTTCTTCAGACGTCTTTGTGCTATAGCAAATACCCATTGAGTGAATACAGTGAGGATCTATGTGATGAGAAGATCCATAGCTATTGAGCCAAGCGAGAGAGAGAATCATTCCATTCCATTTGTTTGTGCGTGAGAGAGACAGAGAGAGACAGAGACAGAGACAGAGAGAGTGTGTGTCTCACTCTCTGAGAAAAGAATTTGAAGCTTTTGAAAACGAGCTACAGCAATGCAGCATATACATATACATACATATATATATACGTGCAGGAAATCAAAACTGCCCAAAAAAAGCAAAAAAGCAAAAAAAGCAAAAAAAGCAAAAACCTCTTCCCTCCCTCATTGAAGGTTTTGCTTTTCATTATTTTCAATTGATACCCCTCCTTACTTTTCCTTTATCTCCTCAGTTACCCCTCTATCCAGCCCCCTCCCCAACAAAATAAAAAGGGAAGCAAAAAAAGCAAAAACCTCTTCTCTCCTCCCTCTTTGAGGTTTTTGCTTTCCTTTATTCTCAATTGATACCCCTCCTTCCTTTTCCTTTATCTTTTCCTTTATATCTCCGTCTTGAGGTTTTTGCTTTTCATTATTCTCAATTGATACCCCCTCCTTCCTTTTCCTTTATCTCTTCAAATACCCCCCTCCCCCCACCTAAAAAAAAAAAAGAAGGCAAAAAAGCAAATATCTCTTCTCTCCCTTCTGGATTTTTGCTTTTCATTATTCTCAACTTATGCCCCTCCTTTGTTTTCCTTTATCTCCTCAGTTACCCCTCTAACACCCCCCACCCTTGCCAATAATAATAATAATAATACCTCTTCTTTTGCTTTTCATTATTCTCAACTGATACCCCTCCTTGTTTAAAAAGAAAAAAGAACATACCTCTTCTTTCCCTCTCTAACCTTTGCTTTTCATTATTCTCAATTGATACCCCTCCTTTACTTCTTCTTTTTCTTTATGTAGTGTATGTCTCCTCCGATAATGAATGGTACCACTTATCGATAAGATGAATTCATGTGAGGCTTTGAAACCCCCCCCAACTTCGAGGAGTAAGACCGACCGTGATTTTTAACATTAAACAATCTCAAACACATGACTTTAGGTCCTATATGTGATAAATGTACTAGAATTATCATGTATTTTTTGTTGATACGGAAACTTGTTCTTTATACACCATTGGATGCATCATTCATCAAGGAGTAAAATCATAAGTAGGTTGTCCGTAAATTCACAAACTCTATATTTAAGCATTCTAGTTTTGTGGCATGCCCACCCCGTTTTTCCCTTCGTCAAGAAAGTGGCTAGATTTCGTTCACATATTCCTATTGGCAAATTGTATGCATAGTTTAACAACCTCGTGTTACGTTGTTCGCAGGTCATGATTGTATATGCACGCCTAGGATGACGGTGATGTTTTATGGACCCTTTTCTATTTATCTACTATTTAATGTTCGTTATAATGTTTATTATGATAGTTTAACAACATTGTGTTACGTTGTTCGCATGTCATGATCGTATATGCATGCATAGGATGACGGTGATGTTTTATGAAGCCTTTTCTATTTATCTACTATTTAATGTTCGTTATAATGTTTCAAAGCATTAATGTACATCTTCATTTGACCATGTGTTATGGAAGGATAAATCTATAGATGGAGCTTAGTTTTTCATTTGCAACTTGCTAAGCTTTGCACATAGGTATTCCATTACTGTTCTTTTGCACTTCACCTTATTTCCCCAATTTGGTAGTAATGCCATTCATTCATGAATTCCTATCTACTTTGGGAGTGTTGATGTTACAAGTAGATTGTGTGCTAGAGCTAATTATCTTTTACCCTTTTGGCAAGTCGAGCAATAAACGCCAATAAATGTTGTACCTTCCTAAACTACCAACCAAACATTTTAGGTTGCTTTTTTACTTTTCAATCAAGTAGCCTTATTCATCAATTGGAATTCTTGCTTTAGCAACAACACAACCACTTATAGATATATGTGTGCTACCTCGATCATTAAATTATGTGATACACCACATATGTATTCTCCTCTCCATCCATAACCTTATCCTTGGCCATGGCCACAACCATTCTACAATCTCTTGTTCTATATAGGTATATACTCAACTAATCATTCAATCTATCAATATGATACACACCCAACGAATGTTAGTAGTGAATGCATTTGTATTAAGAATTGTGGCTAGGTTAACTCTATTTACATGTATGAAGTGATGCACTTAAAGAGTCATTTATATCTATCACTATTACAAGTGATTAGTTGTTCACTCACACATATGAGTCATTCCTTGTATCTAATTAGTTAGATATATTCGTAAGCTACTATAATTGAAATTATGTTGATTATGAGAGCATGCCATGTGTTTCATACAAAATGTCATATCCCCATGCACAATCAATTTAGAAGCCCTTCATTATAAATACGACAATCCATTGATTTTCTATCTGCAAAATATTTTGTATTCCCCACATATCTAAAAGTTTACAGGTTTAAAGAGCGCTTTTTAGGAAATAACAACATGGTGGCAAACATTGGATACACTCGAGTGGTTCTTTTTCCATGAATAATGCCAAAAGCATGAAGATATAAAGGACACTACTTTAAGTGGACTCTTGCCATGTGAACCATCATATCCAATCAAGTAAAATTATTAAATTGAAATTGAAGTCCTTCACAAATGTGCATGGTAATTTAAAATCAATTCAATGTATTTGTTTCTTTCGCATAATCTAAATTGTCAAAGTTTTTGCCATGAAAATCGTGGCTTTCTTTCATAAAGTCCCCGCAACACTATTCTTATTTGGCAAAACAATATTTGGCGCTTGCCATTTGACAAGTTTTCTCAATTATGATGTAAGAAGTGCACTGACACAAATGTAGGAACTCCTACTTTTCTTCACTAAAGGCTACCAATTGAGTTACATTGAATCATTCCTTTTGTCATTCTCTAAGCCCATGAATCAATTTGAAACAATATCAAAAACTCATGTTGTAAAACATAATAAGGTTAGAAAACCTTTCATTAATTTGCCTTGTCTCAAAAGGTCCACATCTATACGCCGTATAAAGAGGTGATCAAAAGTTGATAGGACGATATTTCCTCTCTACAAAAGGTGCATTGTGTAAATACGAAAAGAAGAATTTACATAATGCATTAGCCAAACACATTCAATTCTTCATGCAATCATAAAGAATGTTGGATATTACTATATTTCACAGCATTGTAAGATATTACCAATGTTGTTCATGTGATGTACGGAAATAAAAGGAAAAAGAAAGGATATATTGTACACAAATCCACTTGACAATTGTATACAATTGTATGCTTGTTAAATGCATGAAAATCATGCAAGGAAGATGAAGCGAAAAATTACTCAAACGTGTTATGCAAGGTATTATTTTGTGATCTACTATGTGCCCTTTTTGTTCAATGTTCCACTTGTTGTTTCCATTTGATTTAAACACAGTTGTTAAGTAGCATATAATAGAGTTTAATTTACATTTTTCTTGGTGCTAATCCTTTCATTTGGTTAAATATTTACATATGATTATATAGCACAAATAAGAAATCAATCAAATGTAAGACTTAATAATGTGATCATTTGTTTATTATGGACTAACTATTGTTGGCTTTCCCACTAGGGACATAAAACATGGTAAATAATTATAAACAAAAAAAGTACCCAAGCATAAGCTCAATGCAAGGACCTAATTATGTGTCACATGATATTTATTAGAGGATGATCATTTACTATCATAGAGCAAGTGACGGTTACATGCCGCCCTAGGCAACAAGAACCTTGATATAAATATTTGTAACAAACATGACGACAACAAAGATAAAATTTAATGTGTTGTTACCATGCAATAATATAATGTTCCCCTCTTCACTTAAATTGAACATTTTGTTGCTTGATTTTTTGGTAGTCATGTATGACTCTTAAGCGTTTGATATTTTAGCATTATTGAGATGACTCGTTTAGCTAAGTAGGTAATACTTGAATAAGAGAGGAACCTATATAAAATCTCCTTCTCCTGATAGTGGACCTTACCTCTCTTGATTGTGTCCTCATTTATTGACAATTGGACTTGAATACCACAGTCAAAAACATACTTTATAATCAATGAGATACATATGGTGACCATTATGTATCATTCATGATGTATTGTCCATGAGATACACAATGGATGAGCATAATGAATGCAAATTTATTGCGGTATCGTGATGTGGTGTGTGTGAAGGGAGATTCATTGGGGGAAGATTGGGCCATCAAAGGGTATCAGAATGTGTGGGGTGCAACATGGGAAGTAATGTGGTGATGCAATGGTGGCAATAGATAGGCATCATGGTAGCAAATAGTCCTCCCAACCGGGAGCTAGAGAAGTGTCGAGATGGGGTGGGTGATGTGTCTAGAGTTGAAGGGCATGTGCATATGCTTCTTCATAAGACATAACTGATCATGAGATAGGTTTTCCATAGTTTTTCATAATCTTATGGTGAGTACTTGTGGGATAATTACGAATAGAACAAGGGTATGAATTGTAATTTTCAATTCTAGAGTGTGGGATATCTTTGAGTGTGTTATCACTTGACCAATTCACATAAAGTAGTAAAGTGTGTTATCTCCACAGTTTTCGACTTGCATAACTTGCACCTTATGTCATTTTGAGCTTTTTCCCCTTTATTTATGCTACAGGTAAGTGTTGTCATATTTATGTGTGGAGGACCTCAGTAATTGTTTTCATATTGATACATACACATTCTGTATTTGTCCTCTTTCTCTATCTTTTCTCTATTTTCTATTCCAAGTTGATGTTGTGAGCCAAAGGATTAGGATTGCCATATACACTACTGGTAGTGAACTGGACAAGAGCGGTCACCAATCAATCACTCTTGAGCCTCTAGTCATAACCCTATTCTCATGAAATCTCACTCACACTTACTCATGTTAATAAAGTCTTAATAAAAGTTGAAAAAGTATACATACACACATATAAGTAAAGACAGACAATATATGTGTTAATGGCGACCTTGTCTCAATTAATATGCGAGTTGACAAACACATAAAAACAAAGGAGTGATTAAGGTATAACCAATTAGCGCTTAAATCTAATCACTCTACTCACTCAAGTGAAAGATTAAGGTGTGAGAAGAGAGAGCTCAAGTTTAGGTTATACGAGGAGAGAAAACTCAAAAAGGGTGCACTACAAAATTCACCAAAAGTTACTTTTATAGCATTTACAAGGAAGTTTGGTCTCTTTCACATTGGGTAGCCATTTAGCCCCTTTTTTTTAGTGTTTCATTGATGCCTACGTTGTTGTGATGTGGCCAAAGGTTAAGAATAGAAAAAGGAGGGAAAGGGGACAACCATAGAAATGTAAATTGTATATATGAAAACATTAACATACTAAGGAAAGATTTATAATTGTTGAGAGTCGAACCCAACTTCCCCAATGGAATGACTTTCACAAATGGACACTCTAGGTTTAGGCTAGTTTTGTAAATAGTAGAAATGGCAGTTGCCCTAAGTTAGTTGGTATTTAAACCAACTCTTTTGTAACCAAGTAATTGTTGGATGTACTTTCAAGTTTTGCTAATATAGCTTCTTGTTCTTTGTCAATCTAAACTCTCTCTTTCTCTCTCTTTGTCTTACACACACACACACACACACACACACACAATTTTATTCCGCTGCACAAGATCATCTACACTATCCATTCCTTTACATGGTATCAAAGTGTGTGGTAATCTAATCAAAACTCGTTCAACAGTGTTGTGTCACACACTAACAGTAAAACAAAACAGGTTCAACAACAGAGAAGAAAATGACACCATAAACACTCAGATGGGAAGCGCTTTTCCTATCGAGAAACTCAATAGATCGAACTTTGCATCTTGGGAATACAAGATGCACCAGTACCTTTTTGGCCAAGTGTTGAGCGGACAAGCTCAACCGGATCGGTATCCAAAACCAAGAGCCGGATCAGAGAGACGGACCCGATTGTAACTGGTAGGCCATTAGAGGCCTACGAATATAGCCTAGTACGTGGGCATTGAAGTACTTGTCAGTACTTCTATCAGTCCTTTTAAGGACTTGTATAAAAGTCCTCACTAAGCACATTGTATGTACAGAGTGTTATTATCTTGAATTTAGTTTTTTGGTTCTACTCTCTCTCTCTCTGCGTCTTGCAAGGTTTCCATTAAACATGCACTCTCTCTGTTGTTATCCAGCGGAACCAGTTTGTCATAAGCTTCCACGTGTTTACTTTCACATGGTATTAGAGTGCGAGGGCTGAGAACCTCTGCAGCCGATAAGCGATTACTGAAGACAAACCCTAACATCCGGTAAAGAACGAAAGATGGACAGAAGTATGGCAAGTTCGCTTCTGACAGAGAAGCTTGACATACACAACTATGCAACTTGGTCTGTTAAGAAATAGGTAATTAAACAAGGGTTAATTAGTACCTAATTATGTGATTAAGCTAAGCGGAAGATTATGTGATATGTGTGTGAGAGGGAGAGGGAGAGGGAGATACACTTATGAAGAACACGAGATGGGGGATGATAAACTCTATATTAAATTAGCAACATCATCATCAAATACAAAAATACCTATAATGAGGTATATATAGATCTCATGTGCAAGGGTGCACATGTGTAAGGAGAATATAGGTACAAAGGTGTAAGTCTTGACTCTTATATTAAATGTACTTAGGAGTGGAGGATCTAGAATATCCCACTTAAGTAAAAGGTCTTATTTAAGGTGTTATAGTCAACACTTCTAACTAGATTCTATCTAAGTAACTACGAAGTTACATGGTTTACTAACTAACTAAACTACGTTGAGCTTGATCTCTCAACACGCCCCCTCAAGCTCAAGTGTGAGGTGTCCAACATCCGGTTTGCTTTCGGCATTGTCCTGCTTTCGATGTCGGCTTCTGTGTGACTTTCGATGTTAGCTTCTGCGTCGTGGCAATTTCGGTTCTTTCGGTTCCTCCCCCTCAAGCCTGTGACGAAGGCTTGGGTCAATTGCTTTCAGCTATCGTGGGTCACGAGCCACTTCTGCAGAGTGCTTGGGCTCTTGTTCAGCTGCGACCTTCATTTGGGAAATTATTACCCTTGAAGTACATGTAACATGTGTTACTCTTCAAGCATCAAACTTGATTGTTAACGAGTAAATTAACTTAATCTAAAGCTAGACATTAATTATTTTTCAAATATTGGACTCAAACAACACACATCATTGATATCCTCCGCTTGTCAATCTAAACATCTAATAGTCTTTAAACATTAATGTTTGAACACGCAAGTATCTTTGAATATTGAAATTGAAAGCATCCAACTTCTACATTGTATTCTTCTAAAGCTAAACATATAGAGGACCTATATCTAAAATTTAAATAAGAGTTTTCGTTTTAGTATCAAACTTGAGTACACACAACTCGATTAATTAGACATAAACAAATACGCGTTATTCTTT
This sequence comes from Azolla caroliniana, assembly GCF_043228905.1. Lineage (NCBI taxonomy): Eukaryota > Viridiplantae > Streptophyta > Polypodiopsida > Salviniales > Salviniaceae > Azolla > Azolla caroliniana. Next base: position 20,253,675 of record NW_028230447.1, on the reverse strand, counting down.
GAGCATTGAATATGAACTTGCACACCTTCTATGTGGTCTTCTAGTTAACTCAGCCTAAATTTAGGCACACGTTAGTCTTCAAAATGTCAAGCTTTGACGAATGCAACTTCCATCCTCTTATCGTTAATTGAAAAGCACATGTTGCACTTTAACTATAGAACACGAAACACTCGACGGTGATGTAAAAAATGGGATAATTGGAGTCCAACGAGATGAAAGGACAAAAAGAACTAAGTTAAGGAACTCAAGATGTGAGTAGACTTTAGGTTCAATGAGCTATAATGTTAAAATGACCTTCTGATCGAGTTCTTCCAAGCATAAACATCAACAAATTAGGAGCATTGTCATTGTAGATGTCATCCCAATATTAGGTTTAGCCTAATCGATGACTATCCTCATACATTTCTTGGACCCACAATTGTGTTAAACATTAGAATCATGCACATTGGGGAAATGCACATGTGCCTTTCCTCGTACTTCATGCTCAAACACTCAAAATCCATGGTTATGCTAGTCAATAAGATCGAGCAATTCCACACACCAATGCCCACATGTTCGGAGTCGTGGCACGAGTGGGCAGGAGCAACCGAGACGGGTTCTCGCCCGTTTGGGAAACGTTTACTTTTCGTCGCCTGAACGAAGAGCGGAAGGATTGATTGGCACATGGTGTGGGCCAATGCATGGATAGGTAGATTTTATTATCGTCTTCGGGAGGTCAAATATAGGGTAGGTCTACAGGAGGAAGAAGCTCTAAAAACAGTGATAAAAAAGATGAAGAAGGGGGGCCAATTTGATATGGAGGAGGATTCCTAAATTTAACTCTTTAACTAAAGAGACACACAAGTATTAGTAGTGTACACATTCAGGATTCGAACCTGCGACCTGTGGAACGAGAGACAGAGAGAGACAGAGAGAGAGAGAGAGAGACAGACAGACAGACAGAGAGAGAGCGAGCTTCCATGGCGCCAAAGCGTCGACAATCAGACGAAAGCGAGAGCAGCCGCAGCCGCAGACGCAGACGCGGCCATGGCGGACCCGGAATTGATAGCTTTTGCGCGCGGGCGGAAGAAGAAGAAAACGATGAAGAAGAAGAGGCAGAAGGATATGCAGATGGAGATGCAGGTGCAGTTGCAGATGAAGAAGAAAAAGAGGAAGAAGAAGAGGACGAGGTGGACGGCGAAGGAGAACTTCGCGTTTCTTTGAAGGAAGACCGGGCCGTGGAAGAAGAAGACGATGACGCCGGAGGTCCCCTCGCTGCTTTCTCTGCTCATCTCGTCGGTGCTGCTTCTTACCCTAACGCCATCAAGTGGTCTGAGGACAACCTCATCGCTGTGGCTACCTCTCAACTCATCACTATCTTGGTAAGATTTCCATTTTCTTTCTTTCTCTCCAGTATACGTAGTCTTTACGTTTCCTCTTACAACTAGGGAATTTGGGCTTCATGTACATATGTTCAAACAAGAAAAAAACCTGCTGAGTCTCGATGGCAGTTGGTTGTCTGAAGATGCCACATTGTCTTTGTTCAATCGAGTTTTTGCACATATGGAGAATAGTGAACCAATGCCTCATTTCCAAATTATTTTTGAGTTCTTGAGGTATGGGGGGCTATGGTTCAATAGGAATATGCGGAATCATATGTTCAAACAAAAAAAAAAACACGCGGATGCGGAGTCTTGATGACAGCTGGTTGTTTGAAGATGCCACATTGTCTTCGTTCAATTGAGTTTTTGCACATATGGAGAATAGTGAACCAATGCCTCATTTCCAAATTATTTTGGAGTTCTTGAGGTATTAGGGGCTATGGTTCAATTGGAATATGCGGAATCATATGTTCAAACAAAAAAAAAAACACGCCGAGTCTTGATGACAGCTGTTTGTTTGAAGATGCCACATTATGTTCGTTCAATTGAGTTTTTGCACATATGGAAAATAGTGAACCAATGCCTCATTTCCAAATTATTTTTGAGTTCTTGAGGTATTGGGGGCTATGGTTCAATTGGAATATGCGGAATGCCTTCATTTTTTATTCACAAGTTGGGGGTGAGAAAATATGTTGTAAAGTTAAAAGGACTTATTTTGTGGCAATTTGCAATGCTAGAGAAGTTATGAAATCTCAACCATGAAGAGAGAGAACTTTGCAAGGTCACATATCATTGTATTCGACATTTGAATTGGTGTGTAAGGTGGCATTGAGTTTGTAGTCGTAGTAGTAGTATTTAGATCCTTAGAAGGTTTCTATACTTTGTTGTAAGTTACTAGTCATGGTGGTGTTTCTTCTTTTCCAATGAAAGCCATTATTTACACTAAAAAAGATGCCACATTGTAACTTAAAGGATTGAAAGTCTAATCCAATGGTTTCAAGGTTAAATTTAAGACTCAAATCCCTCGTGAAATACAACGCTTTTGTGGCATTCTCGTCCATAACATGAAACATGTTTTGTATTTCATTAATAGGTCACATCGGTGATTGTATTTGTTCATAGCATGAACTTTCGATGTATAGCTCTCATTATAAGGTTCAGTGAGAATCTTAGACATCTTAATCCATGGCCTCACTTCTGACACCTTTTTTGGGACGATTGAATCCCTTAAATTTGCTGTTTGGTCCCATGAGTTGATTGGTCCCTCGCAGACAGTAATTACCATGTCTTAGTATATCTATCTTTGCATTCACTTGGACCTTCCACTGTAGCCATTCGTGACATGTCTTTGTTGGCTCAGCCCCATAAACATATTGATGGCATGGGCCTTGAAGGCTTCTTGTGCAATTGTGTTTTTAGGTCACAGTTGTAATCATATCAGTTTGTGGCATGAAGTTACACTTTTTTGGGTCATGACATAACACATTGCCATATCCGGAACTTCCAAAGCACAATTCACATCATCTTTGTTAGGTCATACTTGATACTACATTGGTACATGGCTCAAATTCTAAAAGTTTTTGTGTCATTGCTATATCTAGAACTATTTAAGGCTACTTTGTATCATTGCCATATCTGGACTTTTGAGCTTTCAAGGAATGTCATGTCATTTTCTCTGCTAGGTCACACATAAACTTATCCTTTCGTGATTTGATCTTGGGTCTTCTTATTGTCATTGTCTTTGTTAGGTCATACCATATCAGTTAATGGCATGAGCCTTTGAGAATCCTGTTCATATCTCCCGTCCAGATACAGGCTCCGAAATATTGTGGCGTCTTATATGTGACATGTTGTTTTTTGGCTTTGCTGTCAATATATTCTGTAGGTGATAGTCTTGACCAGTGTTTAGGAAAAATTGATTTACCAATGCATGGGACTTAGAAACACATGTGTTGGACATGGCCACCTACTGTCATAGAGGGGAGACATTGATGTCCAGAGCATGAGTAGAACGAACATTAGGTTTTGGTTCAGATAATGTAATTCCTTTATAAATATCCAATCCTATGTTCTGTCCAGAAAGTTGTTGGTGCAAACTATATGCAAATTGGCTTATCTCTTGCCTTATAATGACTTCTATGGTGTAGTCGCATATATGCTTGTCCAGAAGTACAAACCAACATACTAGCTTTCCTATCTCCTGCTGCTTTCAGTCATTCTACATAGTGACCTATCTCTAGCCTGAATTTTATGATATAGTTACACATATGCTTGTCCAGAAGTCCATAGCGATCTACTAGCCATCTTGGCTGCTGCCGCTCTTAATTTGGATAAGGTCATCGGGATATATAGTGGATAGAGGTTGGTTTGTGATGACCCATACAAGGGGTCTCAGTTAATAAAAATGGATATGGTGGCTTATGGTCACAAGAAATTAATTTGGTGAAATATTCTGCAAGTATAGCTTCGGTGCTGAAGAAAGGGAAAGGGTTATCTTTTTGCCTCTGCTTGTACTAGACGCCAAATGAGCCATTGGGACAAGTTTGCTATTTAAAGGATAGTGACTGGTTTGTAATGACATACAAGGGGCTCGATTAATAAAAATTATGACACAAGAATTTGAAGAGGTTGAATTCAATGCCAACCAACAGGTTAATCAGGGGTTATGAGTAGAGGCTTGACCATGACATTCAAAAGGGCTACAATATACTGGCCAATAGCATGTTGTTGTGTATGTAAGCTGCGTTCCACAGGTGGAACAAGAATTTCCACAACATGGAATTTCATATGAGCTGAACATTTGAACAATGATTCTGTGTCTTCACAATGTACATCGTAGGAGACATATTGCGGGAGGATGTTGTATATGATGCTCACTATTATGGCTCTGTTTGGCTGATCCACTTGGAGGTCATATTCTTGGGTAGTTTTGGAATATTTGGAGAGGAACCAAATTAATACAGAAACCTCATTTTGTAAGACAACAAAAGGTTGAGTGCAGATGTCCTCCACCCATAGTTGGACTCCTCACCCACAGCTTTATAATGAACTAATAATGTGGAAAAATACAAGAAATATAAGTAAAAAAATGTAACATGCACTGTACAAATTTTAATTGCTCAAATATAAAGTATTTATTGCTTTATACAAAGGTTAAATAGTCCTAATGAAATACAATAAATCCTTTTAGTAATTGATTACAAAATAGGCAACAAATGCATGTGCTGAAGTGTAATCATTTTCTGAAATATGACTATGTTGTATCACCATGATGTGTGAAGGGTGTCCAAAGTTACCATGATCTTCCACATAGGGTTATTTCCATGCACCATACTACCGCAAAGTATGGTATGTTTATATGGCAGTATTATGCATAAAGATGATCGGTTTTTTTTCTGGAGACTCAACTAATGATCCCAGTTTCGAATTATTTAAGGTGAAAAGAAAAGTAAGAAAATACTTGTTTTGTTTAGTACATCCCCAAGTTTGTTTTACTTTATTTTCCAAATTGACTTTTGCTACATCTTGTCTCATCCTCACATTTGTTTCTACAGCTCTCTTTCTGTTCTTTTTCCTCAAGTCTTATTCTTGCTTCAAATTTCACATCTCTCCTCTTTCTCCGCTCTTCTCTTTCTTTTCCTCCTAATTTATCGTAACAATTTAGACTATTCAATTGTAATTTTCTTGAGTTGTGTCAACTCTGTGATTGTATTTCATTCTCTTGTATTTATGATATTGTAGAGAATGCCTTAAATACACCGTACATGTAATTTATTATACAATTTAGCAAACTAGCTTTCACCAATCAAAATGAAGAAGGTTATGCATACAATTATATTTTTCTATTAAGTATTCAGCCTTTTATTGTGCTTGGTTTTAACTTAATGGGTTCCCTGTACAGAATCCAGCTTTTATTGAAGGTCCTCGTGGATCTGTGAGTGCCTCGTTGGAACAGCCCTTTAAGGTTGGAAGAATTAAACCAATAGGTTAGTACACTTGGATGCATTGAAGTTAATAATGTTTTCAAGGATACATGTATAATTATGTGCATCAATGTGGGTAGCCATGGTGCATTGTGAGTAATTGAAACTTTTGAAATAAAGTGAACTCCTCCATAGGCCTATAGACAAAAGTTACAACATCCTTTTGATCAAATAAAAATCACGGAAAGAGCATAGGTATAAATTTCAATATCATATGAACAGCAAGAGGTAAATATTGCTTCAATTGAAACTTGAAACTAGGATTATGAGTCTGAACTTGGAACTCATTTTATAGTAGTGAATATAGCTGTGATATTTCTGATTCTTCGTAGAGCCCAAAATGTTGGCCATGTAAAAGATAGCTAGTTGCAGGAAAGCTGCATCCATGCAACCAGTTAGCCGGGAAGCATGTTTAAATTTGTAAGGAAAAATAGTTTGTAAAGTGATGAACGACTTCCTGCAGGAAGGTGGATAATTTGTCAGTAGATGGATTATACTTATATTTTCCGAGTATACACATCTCCTGCAAAGGCATAGGTCAAATCTTGGAATGCAAATTCTTATAGAGGCAAAGCAATCTTTTATGCGTATGCTAAAGTATGTGCAAATATGGGTCATCATTCCTTTGTTGCTACACAATGTGAATGCTAGCATAATTTCTCCCATGAGATCCTCTTTAAGCATTTCATATTGTTAATGAAAAAGCAATATACTTGAAGCAATTTGAAGGTGGTCACTTAGAGGACACAGCATGTTCTAGTACTTTCTTTTGAATTGTAAAATATTGCTGATGCTGAAACATGTTTAATGCATGTTATCCTCATCGTTACTGAATCTTTTGAACTGTCTTGTGTAGTATGGCGGTACATGCTTGTCGATTGGATTTTGACCATAAGATGTGTGTCTTGACAAATGTGATCCTGTTTCCTCTTTCTGGAATAACATATCCAGCTGAGTTCTCTGCGAGTGTTCTTTTCGAAGAACACTATAGAAAGCAGTTCTGTCTTGGTAATGACAAAAACCAACTGAATATCTAGTTGTTAGTTGCATCGATCTATTTTCTGTGGATCTTAACATTGTAATATGCTTTGGCTGTGATTGTGAGATATCTAGTACACTTTGTCTAGGCCTTGGCCCTTGACTTTCTTGTGTACATGTAATGTTGTAATTAACATATGTGCCACATCTCACATGAATTTTCTGTATCTAACATGGCATGCGTTCATGTGGAGACTTGCAAGCTAGAGTTGATTGGCATACTTCTTGAACAATCCGATCTGTCTGTTAGAATTGGTGTTGTATTACAAATTAAAATAACTCCTTCGATGATTTAACGTTCTAAAAGTCTAATTTAACAAAATATATGATTAGATTTACAGGCACCTTGTCTTCTGCCAATTTGTTTGTCAAGAGACACAAAAGCTATGGTTCGTTGTATGGATTGGTCTCCCCAGGGATTTTCACCAACTGGAGGGTATGTTTTTCTTTTTGGTATCATGGTATGAAATAACATATATATATAGTCTGGACAGAAGATTATTGCTGCTATGTAAGGGCCAACCCCATGTTTGATATTCCAAAAAATATGAGTGTTTTGAACAGGATATGTAGAAAACATTTTTCTCTTTGTGGCAGTTGCATGCTAGCAGTCTGCACAAAGGACTTCCATGTAAAACTTTACCATGCCCCACATACCGAATTCCAGTGTGAATGGGTTGAAGTATGCCACAACTTTCCAATACTCCAATGCACTTTTTTTTGTATAGATATTGAAGTTATACATTGGAGACTTCTGAAATATATGCAGATCCTACCTTACCTGAAAAAAGAATATGAATAATGTATATGATATTTCTTGTTAAACCTTCAAGGAAACAGATAAAAGCAATGCGAGCTTGTGACTGATGTTATGGACCAGAAGTCCATGATTTTTCTATGACAAAGCATATTCTGATGTCATATTGTAGGTATTGGACCTGTCTCAGATAGTGTATCATCATTTTTTCAAGGGAGGAATTAAGGTTCATCTTCCATATCTCCTATTATATGTATATGTCTCTTAGGCTGTTTGCGTTAAATAAAGCAGTTTGATTGTTTAGTTTTGACCATACAGGATGATGGGCGAAGTGCACATTGTTCAAAATTTGTGAGAAGACAAAGCTCTTCCAAGGATGGAGATGAAACTAAGAACAGGTAGGAGTTTCTAATGATGGCAATAAATGAATATCATCCTCCCAATTATAATTATTCATTGTTTTTTACTTTCAATACCAAATGATCATGTGATTCAGAGTGATAGATTCTTTGGTAATAATGGAGTAAGTCAGGTGGCAAACTTCTATTTTTGTTCCTAGTCCTGGCAGAGCTTGGCGTGGTCCTTATTGCAGAAAACTGACAAGAACAGGCCACTGGTTAAATGTGGTTGCAGTTCAATACCTATGGTTTGATCGTCACCCACATGTTGTCTCAACATTGAAGAAATATATTGAATAGCACAAGACAGGTTCTCAATGCAAAATATTTCATACAGGGCCATGTTCTTTACCCAAAGTCCATGTCCTTATTGAGCTGGTAACAGATCTCAATTACATATGCATGCATTGCAACCCTTCACTCCTCTCTCCTATGTACAAAGATTCATTCTCTATTCAAACATGCTGTCAGCCTCTTACTCTATCTTATCTACAGAGGATCGTGCTTATTCAAGCATGACCTTTAATCTTCTCTTCTTGAAGCTTCAATTGCATTTTCCTTTTTATAGGGTCTTGGGTCCTCCTGTGATGAAAGAATGCTGAAAAGACCCCTGCCAACAATCAGTTCACAAATATCTGCTTTAATGTGAGGACCTTTGTCTGGCAGGTGAACAGTCCTTGCTTGATCCACTTCCACTATCTGTCCCCATAAATGCATGCAGCGATGCCCGCACATACCCTCTTTTTTCAGTTTCTTGTGTTCACCTTGTCAGGCAGTTGTTCCTTTATTGACCTTTGGGGATTGTATGCTGCTTAATCATACATGCATCACTCCGAGGCTTCCTTGATTTATAAGTGCACTCTTTCCTGACCATATTAATAGCCCTACATTTTCTTTCCATATTAGTAGCCGTACATTTTCCTCATTATATCTGATTGAAAATGCAGTTCTATATAATATGAACATTTAGGGCATAGAAAGGTGGTATCCATATCGTCAATATAATTGTCGTATTTATGTCTTCAAAGTTCAAAATGACCTATAGAACCATAAAATATTCCCATGTGAAAATCTCTGGTAAAAATGAAGCAAAATTAAATTGTGCCCTGAACTAGCTAGCTGCCATATGTAGAATAGATACTTTATTGTCCATGATGAGGCCAATTTTGACTTGTAGGAACAAATCATCATATCATCTTGTATGTGACTCCTTCCTAAGAAGGGGGGTACTATATGGTACAAATCTTTCAAATTTGAAAATAATGGATGCACATATGTGCTCACCCTTCTTGGTGGAAATTTGAGTATGACACTCTCATTATCATGCCCATCTAATGATCATTGTATTTCTTACCTTACGTGTTGAGCATGCAATAAGTGAGCGATATTCTTCCTCCTCTAGATTTTCATTGTATATCTTCATGTTTGCATGATGATTTTGCGATGCTACCTGAACACTTACCTTGTGTGAGTGAGTTCAAAGAAGTGTCAAGGCTTTCAGAGAGCCAAGCTTATGGTGGTAGTGAGATGCAATTGCATACATTCTGGCATTTTTGTTGGATACATTGTAGAATCACCTGATGAGATAGAAATTCATCATGATGAAACTCTTTCTCTCTTATACCAATTGAAAGAGAGATGATGTGATGGCGTGGTTAGATCCAAAACACTAAGGGAATGGGCTGCTATGTGAGGAGAAAGAAAGAAAGATATATTGACGTCTTTTAAGAGGCCAAAATGGCCTATAAGACCAAACAAGAGATTACATCTTAAGTGTTGTCTCATCTTTGAGAACAACAAATCAAAATAGAATAAGTATTACTCAGTAAATATAAAAGTAAATAAGATAAAAATAGATAAGGGAATCTGGTTTTTGGCACATGTGAGATTCTCAAGTTAGATATATTGTAACTTGTGTCTCCCATCTCTGCCCGGATTATATCATGGCGCACCGATGCTCCTTATCATGCGGGCAATCATTGACACTAGTGATCTCTCTAAATCTTTCCAATGATTCGCCTTGTTAAGACTCGGTCCCCATGTTTCTACTCCATAGAGAAGAGTTGGTGTGACAAGTGTATCAAATAACCACAACTTAGTTTGTGGCCCTTGGAACTGCAAATGTGCACATTGTCTCTTGAGAGCACCAAGGGCTGCATATCCATGAGAAAGTCGGGCACAAGCAGCCTCCCATACAGAGAAGCTAGGCCCTGTAAATGTTACTCCTAGGTATGTGTAGGAGCGTGTGTATTCCACCTTTTCCTCGCCCAAGAATAATTCTGGTTCTGATCTAGTTACCCATGCTTGAGTGGTGTTGAACACCATCACTTTAGTTTTATCCATGTTTATTGACAGACCTTTGTCAGTACAAAATAGTTTTAATATATTGAGATGTCTTTATAGTCCCTCTGGAGAGTCAGAAATCAGCACAATATCATCAACATATAATAATATTTGTATAGCTATACCTGCTAGGTATGCACCCGAACCTCAAATCTTTCTATGTAATGTGATGCCTCATCTATATAGAGACCGAATAGAGTGGTTGATAGTGAGCACCCTTGCTTCACTCCGATTGTTTTGGCCACTGTCTTTTACATAACCTTGGGAGACCGCACTTTTCCTGACACAGAATCATAGGGTGCATAGATTCCCCATTGCATATTTGTAGGAACACCAAGGGCTTCTAGCCATTGCATAAGCCGAGCACATTGTCGTGAAGATTTTCGGCAATAGTGTGAAAATTGCGAGGAATGTACAAAATCGATTGTGGTTCTTCACACAAGACATGAAACAATAATAGTGAAGATACTATTTTAGATTAGCTTAATATCTTGGTACGGGAAGATGGAGGTCTTCAAGACATGAACTTCACACAAGACATGAAACAATAATAGTGAAGATACTATTTTAGATTAGCTTAATATCTTGGTACGGGAAGATGGAGGTCTTCAAGACATGAACTTCACACAAGACATGAAACAATAATAGTGAAGATACTATTTTAGATTAGCTTAATATCTTGGTACGGGAAGATGGAGGTCTTCAAGACATGAACTTCACACAAGACATGAAACAATAATAGTGAAGATACTATTTTAGATTAGCTTAATATCTTGGTACTGGAAGATGGAGGTCTTCAAGAGCTTCCGAATGTACTTAACTGCATTTGAAACGGACAACTAAATGTCAAGTTATGTGAATGTGAAGTTTGAGAAGAAGAAGAGAAAAACAAAACTATGAGATATCCCACATAGATAAGACAAATCAGGATCCCACAGTATATAAGCAGAGCTAGAACTTATTACTTTCTGTCTATGAGTGGAGCACAGAATGTTCTTGGGCTAAACTGTGGCTTAACTACTCGTAATGGTTTTGGAGAACCGGAACCGGAATTAGACGGATGGCGACGGAACCGGATGGACGACGACAGAACCGGAATTGGAATCGGACGGACGTTGACGGAGCCGGAACCGGAACGAACGGACGACGACGGAACCGAAATTGACACCGGATGACGACGGAACCAGAACCGGCATCAGCACCGGCACCGAACGACGACGGAATCAGAACCAGAACAGATAGACCGGATCACCGGGTTAAAAGCGGACCAGATAGATGGATCGATCGGATAGGTTGATCATGACGATTTCGGTGTGAAACGAACAAAATCATCTAGACTAAAAAACCTATTAGAAATTTGTAATCAAAGGGATGCAAGCAAGGCTTGAACCTTGCACCTCCAAGATAGGAGGCAATGAACTTACCACTAAGCCAAGTCATGTCTTTAGAAATGTTTTTATTATCATTATACTTTCACATGTAAACTCTCATGTTAGAGCTTGATTAAGTGACATGGTTTTCATGCATCACATGTAATGCATGAGCGCGGAACCAGAACCGGCATCAACACCGGCACCGAACGACGACGGAATCGGAACCAGAACGGATAGACCGGATCACCGGGTTGAAAGTGGACCAGATAGATGGATCGATCGGATAGGTTGATCATGACGATTTCGGTGTGAAACGAACAAAATCATCTAGACTAAAAAACCTATTAGAAATTTGTAATCAAAGGGATGCAAGCAAGGCTTGAACCTTGCACCTCCAAGATAGGAGGCAATGAACTTACCACTAAGCCAAGTCATGTCTTTAGAAATGTTTTTATTATCATTATACTTTCACATGTAAACTCTCATGTTAGAGCTTGATTAAGTGACATGGTTTTCATGCATCACATGTAATGCATGAGCGCCAAATGGCAAACATGCATCACATGCATTATATGCATGTCTTGTACCCTCACATGCATCATATGCATGGGGGCATCTATAAAAGAGTGGATGAAAAAGATCAAAAGGAGCAATGTATTAATCAAAAATTTAAAAAGAAGAAAATTCGTTATCCAATTGATGGTATATCTTGTTCTTCAAATCTGAAGTCAAGAGTTCAATCTTAAGCTCTCTCTCCATTTCAATCTTTCTCAATCTGTTTCAAAATTGGAATCTCAATCTCAATCTCTCTCTCTCTCTCAATCTATCTTAAATCTTTTCACGCTAAAGCTAGTGCAAACTTTGAATCCTTCCGGTCCAGAACCCCCGCGGTTCCGCCTCACGATCCGCACGTACTGACGGATCTTCACGACAACGTGGCAATGTCAAAGGCTTTTCGGAAATCTAGAAAGCAGCGATAAATCCTCTTATTATGGGCTTTGCCCTCTTCGATAAGGGCTTGGAGGGAATATGTGGTCCAAAGTTGTGAAACCCTTCCGAAAGCCTGGCAGTCTAGCAAAACGGCAGTTGCCTTGCCCATATACTTAATTTTGATTCTAGAATCGAGCCTTATAGTTTAGCCAAGTAGTGACCAATCATGATTGTCCTATAGTTGCTTGGCATCATTGGGTCTCCACTCTTGAGGATCGACACAATGGTATGTTCTATCCACCTAGTAGGGAAACCTTCACACATGGCTTTATTAAAGATGTGTGCTAGCATTGGGAGCAAGGTGTCATGGGCATAGATAAAGAGTTCACCGACCAATCCATCATGATCTTGGGCCTTCCCAAATTGTAACCGATCAATGTCATTCCTTACATTTTGCGCAGTAAGAAAGGTGGATTCATGTGGGCCAAAACCATGTGGTTGGGGGAGAGGAGGTTGTTGTGGGATATCATATAGGACCTTTGCATATTCATGCCACTTGATGTGAGGTCATTGGTGTGGTAGGTTTCCTCTCATTAAACATTTTCCATGCTCTTTTACTTTCTTGTCCTAGAAACAAGCGATACAAATGATCTTCAAATTTAGCTAAATACAATCTCTTCTTCTTCCTTACGTGGCATTGAAAGGTTGCTCTCGCTTGTTTGTGCGTATAAGTGCCCCAAGTTACTTCACGCTGCCAACATCTCCTTGTATCACGACATTCCGCATCATACCAACTAATTTGTATTACTCTACCAAGTTTGGGGAGAAGGCATTTATGACTGCTTTATCCAATGATTTTGACAGTCCTTGGGTAAGTTCATCAAGGGGTCCGAAAGGATCCAAATCTAGAATGCCATTGTATACTCCACAACTATACACATCAATTGTCTCGCGAGTAAATTGATACTCAGCCAATCCACTCTCCTTATTCATATACATCCCTTGTGCATCCATCCTTTATCTCGAAGTGTAGATATGCATGATCTGTTGCCAAGCCAATAGGTCTACTAGATATAGTGAACTATCTTTCAGTTATGAGAGATGGCGATCCCATTAGATAATTGACTGTGCTTGCACCTCCTTTTGGGTTCTGACATGTTAAAGCATCTGATCTAGGCCATTGTGCCAATCCATTATATATCACAAATCCATGCGCACTTCCCAAGGCTAGAAAATGTTTGCCATATTTAGTTATAACAATCATATCTTTAGCTTGTCGCTTTAGACCAACCTCCTTTGCCATAACTTCTCCATAAACAGCCTCGTTGGCGTCAAACATTGTTGTTTGTTCATCCTTGGTTCGTGCATTAAAGTCTTCTAATAGTATTATGTCCCCCATAGTAACAAATCTCATGATATCATCATATAATGGTAGATATGGTGATTCACCGAGAGGTGCAAACCTATACTAGGCAGGAGGAAAGTAGCAAATTGCAATATATAGCTCCCTAAGATCCCATCTTTTGATTCGTATTTGCATGTATCGTAGATCTACCTCCTTATGTAAACATGCACTCTATCATGGATCTCCTTTTTGTATAACACAACCACTCCTCCTGAACCTCCAGTGCTTCCCAGTGTCTGATGTTGGGGACAACATATTGACTCCCATCTATATCCTTGTACATGAGGGAGTTGGCTAGCCATGCATTGGTGGGTCTCAGTATACATAGCAATATCTGTGTTTTTGAAGGTATCTTCAAAATATCCGACATCTGTCTGTAGAGATCCGTTGCAATTCCATATAGTCTCATAGGCCATATATTGCCATGCAAGTTTCTTCTTTGAAATAATGACCTTACCAACTCTATATACGACCCATTTGCCTTCCTTTCTTGCGTCAACCACTCGTGACATGTTTTCGTTGCAGTGTGCCTCTTGGGCTGGAGTGAGATTGTCATCTAAGTATATTTTCTCACCCTTGAATGCCATTCTTTTAGATAGGAAAGCTTTTTTCTTGTCGATATCCATGAAGCATATAATAAGGGCGTTAGCTCTAGACTCATCTCTTCACACCGTCCATGCTGAAGCAAATGGAACATCTGAAGCAAAATTGGGGAAAGTGGGTGAAATGGTTGTTTGGTAGGAAAGTGGCTCTTGTACTACCAAACAGGTACAAAAAACTAGGAATAAAAGGGAATATCTTGGAAAAAGTAGAAGAGAAAAAAGGCATTTAAAGCATTACAAATTCTAGAGAGAGAAGGCATTAAAAGAGTTGCAGATTCTAGAGAGGGAAGAATCTGGGAAGGGAGAGAATATAGTACAAAGATAATAAAGATGAAAGAGAGTGCAGGGCTGGAGCTGCCACCCTCCAACACCTCCTCTCAGCTCCAGAACGGCGGTCCAACATTGAGTCGATCAGGGAGCTAATCAATGGCTTGCCTTGGAAGTGGTTTAGTAAATAATTCAGCCACATTTTCTTGAGTAGGGCAATATGCCAAGTTGATGACTTGTGATTTCATTAAGTCACGAACAAAATGGTAGTGCACTTCGATGTGTTTTGTTCTACCATGAAATGCTAAGCTATGTGCCAAGGCACGTGCACTTTGGCTGCCGGTGAAAACTGCAATAGGAGAGTCTTGCAAAACACCAATGTGAGAAAACAATTGCATCAACCATAGCAACTCACAGCAAGTATCCAAGTAGGCGCGATATTTTGTTTCCATCGATGAAGTAGAAACTGAATTTTGCTTCTTCGATTTCCAAGAAATCAAGCCTGAACCTAACATAAAACAATAGCCAGATGTGGACCTTCTAGAATCAAACCATAGTCGAGTGTGTTGGCCAAATACCGAAGAACTCGAATAGCTGATTGCCAATGGCTTTGTCTTGGAGCACTTGAGAATTGGCTGAGAATACTCACGCTATAGGACAAATGAGGCTTGGTATAAGTTAAGTGAAGAAGGGACCCAATTAAACTTCTATATTTCGTGATATCCTCAAATATGGGAGAATTGTCTTCACGAGATAACTTTGAGTTTGGATCCATTGGACAGGAGAGTGGCTTGCAATTTGACATTCTATAGGTCTCAAGGAGCTGCCTGAGATACCTATGTTGGCTGAGAAAGATACCACCATGTGATTGGTAGACCTCCATACCTATGAAATAATGGAGAAGTCCTAGATCAGTCATTTCAAAGGTTGTTTTCAGGTCAGTGCGAACCTCCTCGATTTTTAGATGCAAGGGACCCTGTAATTAGAAGGTCGCTAACATATAATATGATCAAGCATAGCAAATTATCTTGGGAAAAAACATAGAGATTGCTGTCAGCATTACAGTTTTGAAAGCCAAGAGAGAGAAAGAAGCTATCAATTTTGTCATGCCAAGCTTTGGGAGCTTGCTTTAAGCCATACAAGGCTTTGTGTAATCTTTAGACCGTGTTTTTCTGCTCTAAAATCTCGAAACCTGGAGGCTGTTCAACATAAACCTCCTCAAGTTGACTTGACATCCATTTGAAAAATGGCCCATTTGTTGTGAGCAGCAAGTGCAAGCACACATCGGATAGAGGTGTACCTTGCTGTTGGAGCAAAAGTTTCCTCGTAATCCACTCCTTCGACTTGTGAGTAGTCTTTTACCACTAAACGTGCCTTGTGCTTATCCAAAGTACTATCAACATGGTATTTGGTCTTGAAAATCCATTTCAATCCAATTACTTGTCGATGTAGAGGCCGTGGGACCAGCTCCCATGTATGATTCCGCTCAATGGAATCAAGTTCAAATTCCATTGTTGCTTTCCACTTTGGAAGAACGAGGGCCTCTTTTGTTGTTGTGGGTTCTTTTGATTGCACAACAGTGCACAATAAGGCAAAGTTGCATGAGTGAGGAGTCCGTTGTGACTTACGTGTTCGAGAACCAGATATATACTCATGAAGTACAACATCGGAGAGATGAGAATATCGAATGGTGGCTTGAAGCCACTTGGGAAGTGGTGGAAGCTGGTTTGTAGAGGGAGGGGAAACAAGTGGAGTTGAGGGAGAGGATTGAATTGTTGGCGAAGTTAGAGATTGAGTAGGAGGAGATGGGGGGCTTGAAGATGAGGCATCTTCGTCTAAAATAGGAGATTGAGTAGGAGGAGCTGGGATTTCAACCATGAACTCAGGTGAAATCCTAGAATCATCCGACTGATACTCCACAAAATGAACATCCTTAGAGATGACTAGGGACTTTGACTCTAAATCCCATAACTTGTACGCTTTAGATTGTGTGCTGTAACCAAGAAATTTGCATTTCTTGGTTTTGGACTCAAATTTCGTCCTTTTATGATCTGAAATGTGAACATAAGCATCACAAACAAAGCCTTTAAAATGAGATACTGAGGGCTTTACACCTGTAAATGCTTTTGTAGGCGTCATTCCAGCAACTGCTTTTGTTGGGCAGCAGTTGATGATGTAGACTGTTGTGTTGACAGCTTCACCCCAAAATGAGTGAGGGAGATCAGATTGAGATAGCATTGTACAAGCCATCTCTTGGACTGTCCGGTTCTTCCTTTCCACGACTCCATTTTGTTGAGGAGTATTGGGTGTAGAAAATTGGCGAGCAATGCCTCGTTGAGAGTAGAAATGGTGGAAAGCTTGGGAGATAAACTCTCCACCATTGTTCGACCTGATCTTTCGAACTTTCTTCGATGTCTCGTTCTCCACGAGAGCTACCATTCTTGAAATTTTGTGAAGGCTTGGGATTTTTCTACAAGAAAATAAACCCATACCTTGCGAGAGAAGTCATCAATTATAAGCATGAAGTAGTGTGCACCACCAAGAGTAGTGGTTTTCATGGGACCACAAAGATCCATGTGCACTAACTCCAAGATAGATGTTGCCCGGTGAGTGGCTTCATGAGGGAAAGGCTATCGATGTTGCTTGCCATGAAGACAAGCAACACATGGGGTATTGGGAGATTCGAAAATAGGAAGACCCTCAACTAGGTTGGAAGAGGAGAGCTTTTGAAGAGAGTCATAGTTGAGATGACCAAACCTAGCATGCCACAACGTGGGATCTTCTTGTGCCACCAAGGCATGAGAGCCTTGAAGAAGATGAGATTTGGAGTTTTCCAAGGGGCTATGGGAGCTTTTTAGGCGATATAAACCCCCTTCTTGTGTGCCACTAGCTACAATTTGTAGGCTGTTGGTGTCAATCACTTCCAAAACTGAGCTATCAAAGTAGACTCCATAACCTTGCTTGGTGATTTTGTAAACCAAAAGTAGGTTGGTAGAGATGCGAGGCACATGTAGCACATCTTGAAGAACGACAGGTTCTTCACTTGAAGAATTGTCAAGAAACACATTACCCACACATGAAGCCTCAATGCTTGAGGCATCTCGTATAGAGATTTGGGAAGAGCTAGGCTTCACATCATGCAAAATGGATTTGTCATAGGTCATGTGTGAAGTGGCACCACTATCTACTAACCACTCATCGATGGTTGAAGTAGTTGGTCCAGCCAAATGTGAAGTATGTTCCTCGATGCCAAGGAAAACTGTTTCTTTGGCTGAGTGGACCGAGTTTGATTTTGTTGTAGGTTGACTGTCGGTAGAAGAAGATTTCTTGGCATTGTCTCTTTTCTTTTTCCGACAGTCAGGCTGAATGTCACCTTTGTAGCCACAATAATGACAGGTCAGCTCCTCGTAGGTTGGGTTGTTTGGTGGTCTTGGATTGGGTTTGTTGTAGGGGTTACCGTTTTGCTTCCACTTGCCTTTACTTTTCGCATGTAGAAGTGTCTCATTGGAAGTTTGAGAGCTTTTCTTCCTTGTTACCCTATCTTGTAACATACCAAGAAATGTATTCATATCGGGTGTGTTGGGAAGAAGAGAAATTGTGTCACAAAATGCTGAGAATGACTCAGGCAACTTTATCATCAGACGATGCACAAACTCAACTTCAGTTGACTTGCTTCCCAAAGAAACTAGTTCCTTTAGGAGAGTAACAAATTGCGTTATTTGATCCATGATGTTGGGAGTGTCATGAATCTTGAGATTAGCTAGTTGGTTCTCAATAGCTATCATTTGAGCATGATTAGATCGATGGTACCTCTTTTTGATGGATGTCCATAGTTCATTGGCTGTCTCTTCATTTGTATCTTGAAATTGACGAGCGATGCCCGGTTTAATATTAAACATGAGGAAAGCATGGGCACGAGAATCCTTATCTAGCCTATTTTATAAAAGAGTTCAAGTATTGTATAAAAGGTGTTATGGTGTAACATATTCTATAAACGAAATGGCTATGTGCTAGGCCTATTTTCATTTCCATCCAAGTCTCTCGAAAAGGAGTGGGCGGTCAAAGGGTTTCAATGTGGGTGTGGCTTGTGGTCCCAATGTAAAAGGTACCTTGAACATAGTGTCTAGGCGGTGTAACTCACGTTCCCTTATCTTCTTAATTAGTTCTACACAAGTGACTTTGAGGCTTACCATCCAAGGGCATTTCGTTCTTCTTTGGTTTTTTGCTTCAACGAAGGAGAGGCCGAGTGGTGCAGGTGTGTGTATGCTCATCGTCCCCTCCAGTACTTGAAAAAATTCATTGGTTATGTTGGTGAATATTAAAAAGGTTATGGTTAGCATTTTGTAACGTATTCTCTCTATATTGTTTGAGCTCTAAGATATATCTACCTAGTAGTTTTAAATCTGGGGCATCTAATAGTTTGAAGAGGGTGGGAGAGGGTCCTAGTATAGTATGTCTTGGTATTTTGCCCTTATCTCAACCTAGTGATACTCATTCTCCACCTCTATGTGACATAATCTGTATATCCTTTCTTCTCTAGGGATTCCACTAGCATGACCATTCTCTGTGAGAAAAGCTGTTAATAGCAACAACAGAACAATTGTTGGAACAAAATAGACACAACCAAGCTGTGAGAAGGTTGTTAGACAGCAGTAGAAAAAATGGTTGCAAAGAGTAGAGACACAACCAAAGAGTAGAACTTGTTTGTAAGTAGCAGCAAAAATAAAAGTCTTTACGAAAGGGGTTGATATAGCCTATTTATACAAAATTGGGGAAAGTGGGTGAAATGGTTGTTTGGTAGTCAAGTGACTCTTGTACTACCAAACAGGTACAATAAACTAGGAATAAGAGGGAATATCTTGGAAAAGGTGGAAGAGAGAAAAGACATTTAAAGTGTTGCAGATTCTAGAGAGAGAAGAATCTAGGAAGAGAGAGAATGTAGAACAGAGATAATAAAGATGAAAGACACCTCCTCCAGCTCTAGAATGACAGTCCAACATTGAGTCGACCAAGGAGCTGATCAATCAATGGCTTGCCTTGGAAGGAAGGCTGACTCCAACATAAACCTCCTCTTTCAAGTCACCATTAAGGAAGGCTGACTTGACATCCATTTGAAAGATGGGCCATTTGTTGCGAGTAGCAAGTGCAAGCGCACTTCAAATAGAGGTGTACCATGAAAATCCATTTCAGTCCAATGACTTGTCGATGTTGAGGCCGTGGGACTAGCTCCCATGTATGATTCCATTCAATGGAATCAAGTTCAAATTCCATTGCTGCTTTCCACTTTGGAAGAACAAAGGCCTCTTTTGTTGTTGTGGGTTCTTGTGATTGCATAACAGTGTACAGTAAGGCAAAGTTGCATGAGTGAAGAGGCCGTTGTGACTTACGTGTTCTTTTCATGTTGGTCGGAGAACCAGATGTATACTCATGAAGTTCAGCATTGGAAAGATGAGAATCATGAATGGTGGCTTGAAGCTACTTGGGAAGTGGTGGAAGTTGGTGTGTAGAGGGAGGGGAAACGAGTGGAGTTGAGGGAGAGGTTTGAATTGTTGGCGAAGTTAGAGGTTGAGTAGGAGGAGATGGGGGCTTGAAGGTGAGACAGCCGTGAACTCAAGTTAAATCCTAGAGTCATCTGGCTTAGACTTGGGACTAAAGGTCACTCTGAATTTTTGCAGTGCTTTGCGCTGTTAATATACGGTCTCTCAGCTTCTACTTTGTAGGCAAGAGTCAATGTGACAAAGTATATCAAATACCCACTTTTTAGTTTGGGGCCTGGCAAATTCTATATGTGCACATTCTCTTTCAAGAGCACCAAGGTTTGCCATCCATGAGAAAGTCGATCACAGGCCGCCTCCCATATGGGAAACTGAGGCCCTATGAATATTGCTCCTAGTTATGTGTAGGATTGTGTGTATGCTACCTTTTCCTCTCCCAAGAAGAATTTTGGATCTTGCTTCGTTATGCATGCTCAAATGCTGTTAAACACCATCGCTTTAGTTTTATTAAAGTTAAACAAGAAACCTTAGTTCACACAAAATGATTTTAAGGCCTTTAGATTACTTTGTAGTGCCGTTGGAGAGTTGGATATCATCACAATATCATCAGCATATAGTAATATTTGAATGGATATACCTGTAGGGATGTTCCTGAACTGCCAAATCCCTCTATGTAATGCAATACCTCATCTATATAGAGACCAAAGACAGTGGGTGGCAAATCTAATTGTGCTAGACATAGCCTCAGACATCCCATTGGGAGATCAAACTTTTCCTGAAACAGATTCATAGTGCATAGATTCCCCTTGCATATTTACGGGGATACCATAGACTTCTAGCCGCTGCATGAGTTGAGGGCATGATCCAATGTTAAAGGCTTTTTAGAAATCCACATCTATACCTGCTAGGCGTGTAATGTGATACCTCATCTATATATAGACCAAAGGGAGTGGGTGATTGTGGGGCATCCTTGTTTTACTCCAATTGTGTTAGCCACAGCATCTGACGAACCATTGGGAGACCTCACTTTTCCTGACACGTATTCATACTGTGCATAGATTCCCCTTTGCATATCTATAGGGACACCAAGGGCTTGTAGCCCTTGCATAGGGAAATAATTAGTATATTGCTAACAAGAGTATCAAAAATCAATTTTAAACAACACAACTTGAGAGAGTAGTAATGCTAGAGCAACCCCATTGGTCCTCAAGGATTGGTCCTTAAGGTTTCTCTCATCTGTCTCTGAGTCAACAATGGAAATTTCCAAATAATTTAAATCCAAATGGAAGCAAATGGAGTCAGTTATGATCATAACATGAGCTGGAGCTGAATCAAAATAAAGCAAAGTGCGAAGTTAGCTTGGAACCCCTTAGTATACCTCTTTCTAACACCAATGCTATTATTAATTCAGCTCTTTGGTATTGTTTTTGAGGTTGAATCTTTCCTTTTTAAGTCACATTATCTGCCAGAATGTATTTTGACATGCTTAAGCTAATTGCATTTTTTTGTATGATATGATATACTGTATACTTTATAGGCTCGCTGGTGGATCTAATTCAGTAGATAGTGATCTCAGTTCTCTTGCGAGTAAGTGATCCTAAATTCTCAATCCTCTTGTTTTTTCTAATGAAATCCTTTTCATTTATTGCTGCATATATTAAAAACATTATACCTTAAACTACAGATGAAAACATAGTACATATTAATTTGGTTTGGCTACGTTTGAAAGTTTGAATAATATGAATACGCCAGGTCTCAGCATGGAAAACAACTATCAGTTAACATTAATTTACAAAAAAAATATTATATGCTTTTTTGTTTGCGTAAATTTTTAGTTTGAAGATTCAAAACAGTTGCAAATGAGCTCTAACCAGAGTAAACACATTGCCTAATTTGTGTGGTTACATGACGCTACTTATTATATAGGTGTTATGCTTTGTTGATGTTTTTATCATGGAAATCTCATGATATTGATATTTATAGATTTTGGAATTTGTGTCTAATATAATTTACAAATGATTTAATGAAGTGCAGGTCCAAAACTAAAGGCAGATTCTGACATTCCAAGGGTTGAGCTGAATTGTAATGTTGAGGTTAGAAAGGCTTTCAACTCTGACCGTGAATCAAGCAATCCCTCTGGAGTTTCAAATGCCCTAGCTTTGGTATGATTGAAAACATATACTAATATAAAGCAAAAGGTTCTGCTGTATTTTCTTCATGTTATCTATTGTTTTTATTTATGCAGGCATCCATTCAGAAAAATGCCTTACTCAGTACAGAGAATACACATTTACAATCTACAATGACTTCAGCACACCCTGACAGTCAGATTTTGTGCTCGACAGAAAGCAAACTTTCTTCCTTACAACAGAATAGATTTCAAGACTGTAGTGTGAAAGTATGCAACATCGATACAAATGAGGCTGTGGTTTCTAATATCTCCCCTTCTCTATATAAAAAATATAGCAATATGTTGAGCTTTGTCGTAGTTGCATGCTCACCTACGTTAGGCTTAAAAAACCACAGAGGTGATACTTCAGGATGTATAGCTGAGAATGCAATGTTGATAGCGTTGGGGTCCAAGTCAGGTGAAGTTTCATTGCTAAGGATTACTATGCCAAGAGATTACAGTCTTGAGAAAGTTACTTTTGCTCCTGAAGTCAGCATGATTGGTGTATTTGAGGCTCATGAATCATGGGTTTCTGTTCTCTCATGGGCCAAATGCTACAAATCTGAAAACAATGACCATAGTACCCTATCTGGTGATGAAGAGGTCCTCTTGGTAACAGGAAGTTGTGATGGCAGGTATCATTTCAGGCTTAGAATGACTTGTTTAAATTTAATATTTCCATGCTTAAGATAGATAATAAAAAGGGGTAGGTGTTTTAGTTTTGCAAAACGAACTCTTATTTCAGAGTTGCATGAATTTTTACTGCAGTCTTATCTTGCAAATGTCCATGTATGTAAACTCACTTTTTGGCAGAACAACATCTTGCAAGGATGTTTTTAGAAGTTGGTTGCTATACTACGTATTGTTCTTTTATGGCAAGTGTGCATTGGTTTGATTGTACATTTTCCTAGGATGTCAGAACAACATTATATGCAGTCTTCCCAACAATTTTCATATTGTTCAATAAACTAAAAAGAAAACTGAATTTAATGCAAATTGCCTTTATTTCGAATTTTCTTTGATTGACTGAGCTTCCTATTTAGATTACTAATTTTGTCGTTTTTGAAGTGTAGTGTAAAGCTGTGGGTTGGAGATTGTCATGATTTTCATGATGGAAAGCCAAATAAAGTACCCCTTACACTCATAAGAAAGGTTAATCATCAATATTTTCATTGATAGTAAAATGAACTCCCAATTCACTACATTAGACTGATAAATGCAATGATTGTTTATGCATTATGTTTGCTTCTGTATTTTGGCAGGTGGTTTTTGAGGACTTGATACCTGTGACAGCTGTTGCTTTGATAGTGCCAGACTTGGCATCCAACAATTTGCAGATAGCTGTTGGTAAAGCATCTGGTGGTGTTTTTGTGTTTGAAATTAAAAGGAAGCAGGGTTTGTTTAGTGAAGCCTGTCAACCTAATGCACATTCACAACTAGTAAGTATGCTTGCCAGGTGTCTATAATTGAGGACTCAGCAGATGCAGAATAAATGTATTATAAATGAACAAATATTGATATTCAATTAAAATAAATTATCAATCAATTGTGGGAATACATTATTATAATTTGGTTCTTTTATGCATTCATTTAAAAGGTAACAGGATTGGTGTGGGCATTTCAAGGTGGTTGCTTATATAGTTGCAGCCAGGTAAAGTGTTGGGGAAACAATTTTTACATCTTTGAGTGTTGACTTGATTTCTTGAAAATTAATTCCTTCTTATTACCTTTTTGGGATAAAGGATAACAGCCTAGAGGTGTGGAGATTTACTGGAAACGAACTTATTTCTGTATCTTTCCCGGAGGATGTTACTAGTGATCCAGAACCTCTCGATGATTCACATGTGGTAAGTATAATTTAACTATCTCTTTCTTTGTCCTGTTATTTCATCTCACTAAACTCGATGCAGCTTCCAAATTCTGTATTGGATGGTTATTTTGGATTGGACATATCGAAAGGAAACCTCAGTTTGACTACAGTAAGTGACGGTATATTTCCATGCACTCAATGATATTAAGTCTCCTTTGAATGCTAATCCATGTTTATTGTTGGTAGGTACGAGGTGTCTCAAGTGAATTATTGGATCAGATGTATCAATCGAGGCATGTTATCAAATCCTATATTTGTATATTTGTGGTGTTTCTTATATTGGTTATTGCTATACTCTATTTGTTACAACTTTCATAAAAACTTAAATATCCTTGTTTTTGTCATCCATATTATCAAAAGTTCCAGCTGAAATGCTAACTATATTTATACGGTACTGTAATTATAGGGCCATGAAAGCAGTGGCACAGGTTTTTTGGGTTGGAGGTCAAGTTCTAAACCCGCTGGTTTCAGGGAACTTAGCAAATAGCAAGATCAACACAACTTGTTGGGAAGCAAACATATTAGCTGCTCTCCATCATTTTGAGAATCCAGCTTACAAATTGGTTCTTTGGGATGTAATCACGAGTATGATTCAAATTTCATCGATTGTTGGGACTCCATTTTTAAATTTAGTTGTTTCGAAGTGGCTTTCAAGTTTGGGATTAGTAGAGAACAATTCTGAAGAAAATACATTTCTTGTATGCTCGACTTACTTCAAGGAGAGCCTATCAAGAGTCAGTTGCCGATGCTTACACATTATGTATGTACTCTTGAAGCGTCTATATATAGCAGAGAGCACGCATGATGGAGCAGTAAAATTGGTTCCTCTGAAATGTGCTGGCCAATTAGAATGTCATCAGAGAAGTTGGAAAGAGTGCTTTTTGGAAGTGGAGCATGAGCTTAAAGAACGTTTAGTCCATTTTACATTAACATCCCAATTGCTCAAATATAAAGAAGACAAAAAAGGTCAAGATAATGACAGATCTGACGGTGATTTTGCTGGGTTCATATGCATGTGGAAATGGGCAAGAAAATCATTCCAAGTACAGAACATAACCCAGATGCTTGCACAATACTTGTGAGTATCCAAATGGTCAATATATGTCCTTTTTTATCTTACTTTTGTGCACTTAGTTTTTCATATTTATTACAGGAATGATAGTGGACAAACTACTAGTGAACTGTGCTATGTTTGTAAGTCTGAAATCCCATTTCTTTCATCAGAATCTGGAGAATGCCAGGGTGATCAGCATCACAAGCTTCCAAGATGTTCTGTGACATTCAAGATTTGCCCAGCAAATTTGTGCTGGTTCTGTAATTGCTGTGGACGTTGGGCCTCGAAACCAATTCCTAGAGCCTTTCTCAGTCTGCCTTCCAAGTCTTCTCTTGGGGTGCTATTGTACAAACCTCACAATATATTCGAGACCACAGATTCAGAAGCAACTTGCCCGTATTGTGGTATACTGATGCAAAGATTTGTACCGGACTTTTTGTTGCGGTTGAGTCTAATTTGATACAATGGGTGTATGCCCTGGTTTTCACACTTTGGATTGATATATGCAGCAGAATAATTACAACTTGTTGAGGGCAAGGACAGCAAAATTTGCATGAAAAATCTCCTTGTTTCTTGTGACAGCAGCTCCTGCTCAAAAGTCATGAT
This sequence comes from Azolla caroliniana, assembly GCF_043228905.1. Lineage (NCBI taxonomy): Eukaryota > Viridiplantae > Streptophyta > Polypodiopsida > Salviniales > Salviniaceae > Azolla > Azolla caroliniana. Next base: position 20,228,023 of record NW_028230447.1, on the reverse strand, counting down.
ATTGAAACTCGTTAGAGAGATTATGTGCAACCTTTTTAGAATGGAAAGTCCAAGATAACCAGAGATTGTTTACATGTTGTTCCAAGTGAACTAATGGGAGCAATGTTTTACCAGTTAAAGAAAAGCTTGAATCAGCTAACGGGTTTCAGGAAGCGTCAAAAGCAATGCACAGTTTTTATTTCTACAGAATATAGTGGTTCCAAGGAGGTGATGCAGTTTACCGTATCCATGGGAATCAAGGCCATATACTGTGTTACACTGCCGTTGATGACTCTTTGCAAATAATGAGTTGCTGGTGAAATAAGAACTGCCACAAACCATCAAAATCGGTCTCCTATTATTATGTTGTGGGAATTGGAGCCAGCGGTTTGCTGTTATTGTCATTGGAAATCTTAGTTTTAATTTCAATCTCGTTAATCAAATATCGTAACTGCTATTTCTTCATACCAATGATGAAATCATTTCATTGGTTCATACCATACAAATATAATTATGGACTTGATGCTTGTAAAACAGCTACATTTCCTAAAGCATCATTTATGAACCGAAGTCCACGCATGCATTATGATCCTTATCCTTCTTTTGGTTCTTTAGTGTAAATAGCTTCAAGCTATCTACATCTGTAATCATGTTTTATGAAATGCTGGAAATTGTCAAGGAAGTGGTAAATACTGTACTTTTGTATTCATTATTTATTATAAGGTAAAACTTTTTTTTAAGGTAAAAAACTTTAAAAAAACATTAGTGTGTGTTCATATGAAAAAGAATGTTTGCAAATGCATTCAAGTATGTTATGTACTGTGATGTTGCCCTTATATGTAATGGACACGTTTATTTCTGTCAAACTCCACTTATTGCTCTTGATTAACAGAGGTATTTAGGGCATGAATGGTGAATTTCTATACTTTAATGAATATCTTTACCCACGTAATTCTTCCCCTACTTGAGCCATTGACTTCAGCATATTCATTTTGGATGTTAAAGCATGTCTTGTAGATGCAACCAACACCATACTTGTTAACTTGTAATACTCAATCACAACCATCCAACAAGGCCATCCAATGTAAAGCATTCACAACCACCCAATATTATCACTAAATGGACTAATTCCTCAATTGGAAACATGTGCATCCATGTTGTAAGAATTAAGTATGCACTCCACTTAAAGAAGATATATTTTCATAGGTTTGGTGTTTTTTAACTCGAAGATATCCATTCATTAGCATAAAGAAATTTACATCGATGTGATATGTGATACACAATGAGCCTTCTAGATGTAGCATATGACCGTACTACTCAGTATCCTATAATGGTTGATTACAAAGATATCTTACCAAAACTGTTTCTGAGCTAAGCCAATATTAAGGGCATATACATTTAGGAGTCCCCATGTATATTCTCGTTCTTGTATAGTAATAAAATGAGCCCTACTAGGGATAACCATTTGCTTTTGGATAATTAATGAAGCCCACCTTTGGCAATAGCCATAGATATACCTCCAAGACTTTTGGACCAAACATATCCAAGCTTCTTGAAAGAATGGACCCATATTGGGATATTATGAAAGCATTCCAATGATGTTCTTGTAACAAGGGGAAGTCTAAAGATCCTCCAACTAAGCATTTAGTAATTACTTCTCGAAGACAACTTTTGTATGATCTTTATAAGGGGTTACATAACTCCTAAATATTCCATGTTAACATTTGTACTTAAGATGACATAGGAAGTTGTGATCCCATGTTCCTACTTTTTGCTAATGGTTTTGGAATGGATTCATTCCATTTTATCGATCCAATTATCGAATTGGGCAAATGTAATGCATCACAAACATTTCTAAAATGGTGATGGGCTCGAGTCAACACTTGCAATTTTGACAAACCATCTTTGTCAATATATACATACCAACAATCAAGAAGTATTTGGGAATATAAGGAAACAACCACATGTTTCCATCCAATTATATGTAAGGATGGCAATTTATGCATAGTTTCTGTCAAAAAGACTTTTGTGAGGCCTAGATCCCTCTTTTATTTGGTCAATCTTTCAAGACATGGTCTATTTGCTTACAATGGAACCATCGACCTTGTCTACCTAAATACTTTAGCGTCTGCATGATCATACTTTCATAGGTTGTGTTAAGTCACATGTAGAAGATAATAACATCAACATCTTTACCAGTCTCTCTGCATATTTATATATCCTTTACTTTGTATCACTTCTTTTATTTCTGTCATGGATACCTAGATGCCACATTTTGATTGTCATAGGCTAGTTTTAGCTTTGACTAGGCATATAAAGAAGTTTTATTTCTTTCATTTCCAACCCAAATTTGTATATTTTATTTAAACTTTGTGTCTAATCCATAATAAACTTGAATATATTTAACCCACATTCATTTGTTTGAAGATTTAATTCTCGTAACATATGATTATTGATCAACTTCACCCAATTGTAATGATTTTTACAAGGAGATCCTTTAATGGTTAAACATAATATTGAGCACATATATATCCAAGTTTTCACATACACTTGCTTATGTTGAGATGTTTTCTCTTGAAGGATAAACTCAACGTTTGGATAGGATACCAGAAACATAGATTTTGCCTAACTAGGTAGTCACTTCATGTTTATGATATTTCATCATTAAGAGGAAAAAGAATTGAGGGAGCTTGAAAGCGTTCTATGTGTTTAATGTCATATGCTTATATATATATATATATATATATATATATATATCAATATGTATTTCTAAGAGGACACTAAATAATACATAACACCTCTACATGAACCATTCTTAAAATTCTTAAATTTGTAGTGCTATTACTCTCTAATATATGTATCTATATGTGTGTCTCTATATACACACAACAAACAAATATTGTGTTACCTCAACAATTTGGGAGGTGTACGTGGATTCATATTGCCTAAAATGTTTTCCTTCAATATTCATAAGAATTTTTGTTTTGTGAAATTACAACGTGCATTTGTGAGAAAATAGTTCAAAGAACTTCAAATTACATGTATGTATGTATGTATGTATGTATGTATGTATATGCTAATAAAATGCATGTGCATGTGTGTATATAATTTCATGATAAAGACATTATTCTATGCAGGAGTACTCAATGAATAGAGAGTGACATTTTTTGAAGTGATAATGAGAGTACTACATAGGTGAGTACACTACATTAATGTATCTTGCATACATGAATCTATGAGATAAGTGTACGCAATGTACATGAACACGAGATAGTTAATGTGATTGGATATAGTTAGGCAACCATGATCAAAAGAAAAATGTAAAGTTACCTATAGCATCATATATCACTTACAATAGAAAGAAAATGCAATGTTACCCAGAGGATGGTTCATGTGACGCATGAACCATGATTTAAAACTCAAACACCAAATTATAGATTTGAATGGTTAATTATGGTTCATGGATTTGAAAAGAAACAAGGCTCCTAGTGGGAAACCTATTTACAAAACCGATAGGTACATTCACATTATTCTATCCATGTGTTTGCACTTGATACATTAAAAGAGAACACTATAAATAAATGTGGAAGGACGGAGCAAACTAGATGACATTAAATTAGAAGCTAAGCATATGTACCATACTAGGTTGATGTGTGTTATATACATAGGGTGCATGTCCCTATCATTAGGATGGGACTTTACCATGGATTATGTTAGAAGAATCGGTCTTTGCAAAATTACCATATTTATCTCCCTAGAGTTATGGAATACGGGTGACTAAACTTGTGAAACCGATTTTCTTATATTGATCCTCGGTAGGAGACCCTTTATCATTGGACACACATTTCATTAATGCACAGTTGTTTGAAGGAGTAGGGAAGGGACGTTAAGAGACCAGTATTGTGACCAACTATTGTCATCGTAATGCAAACCGACAAATACATATCATTAGAATGTTGTCAAAGTTTCTACTACATTGTCATTAAAAATAGAGCATTGATCTAACATATCCACACAAGATGTCA